>NC_136009.1:13336958-13636958 GCF_048128805.1 Centroberyx gerrardi
TGCAACTGCACACACACACACGCATACACACAAACGCGTGCACACACAAAAACATACAGTTCCCTACTTGGGAATGCTCCACCCAAACCAGCCTTTGGCCTAAACACACTGAGAATACACCAAACACACACTGTTCAGCACTCTCTCTCTGTCCTTTTTGAGAAAAAGGTTATCAGAAGCAGGTGTCACATGACTTCCTGGGCTGCCTTTGGGCATGTTAACAAGGACTAAACCAGTAGGACTACATCTCTGCTTCACCTTGCCGTCATTTTTTTTTATATATAATACACAACAGACAGGGACAAAAAAGGCCACTGGATCACTGTGAATGATGGTATTTGCTCCTTTAAGCCAGGCAGCCACTGAGTGCGATTGTTCACCATGTCTTTGAGAGAGGGAAGGTGTAGGAGGACGGGTCATGAGCCCGTCCTTTGTTCGCTCCACCACACTTGTACAACAGGGCATGCGTGGTCCTGTTCCATTTTGGTTCATGACTGTTTCTCCTTGCTTGGAGCCTTATTAAGTATAAAGGATGAATCACACCACTTGCTCCCCACTGCTTTTCCTGCTCACACACATGGCACTCGCAGATCTGAACAGGTCTGAATATGTGAAATAAATAGAGGATGAAGGTTTATGGAGAAAAATAGTGGAAAATGGTAGAGTCTGGACAGAAGTTCCTCATCCTTAGCTTATTAGCCTTTAAATACTCCGGAGCATATTGTGAAAGATCCCTGATCACAGACTTGGTTTTTCCTCTTCCTTCTCCCTATAAACATCAACAGGTGGCGCTACAGTCACACTCTTCTGTGCTCGTGCTCTTCACAAAACATTCAGCAGGCAGGACAAAGAGCTTCCAACAGCCTCAGCCTCTCAGGGACAGAACAGCCATAAGCTTATCATATTGACTATGGAGTCAGTGCCCACAGGCAAGCAAGACAATTCATTCAGTGATTGTTCCTTATCACAGCTGGCCTATATCAGCCGCTTTTGACGCGTTTACGCATTTGATTCCATGTGGCATTAGGCTGTGTGATTAAAAAGCACACACTGACCTCATGAATCTGATGCTGTATAGCATGTGGCATGAAATCATTACAAAGACGTTTATGATCCCACGTCTGCTCGGATCCTTCACGGTTCATGGCGCTGTCGCTGCTAAATGTCACTTCCAAGTACATGGGACACACAGACTACTGAAAGGGGAAGTGCATTAACATACTGCATCCTCGGTTGTTTACCTTAGACCAGTGGCTCCCAAAGTGAGGTACGGGCCCCCCATAGGGTCCTTGAGAGAGATCCAGGGTCTTCTAAGAAAAAAAAGAAGGTAATTTGACTATTAATTTGAAGTTAGGACAGTGAGGGGATATTGCAGAAAATGATTTTTTTTCTCCATATACCTACAGTAGGCCTACTAACAGTTGCCCAGTTCTGTACCAAATCATATTCAAACAACAAAAATCTTCTCAGAGGGTCCTTGGCATGAAAATGTTTGAGAACCCTTCCCTTAGACATTGTTAACCAACATCTGAGACTAAAGCTGTTGTAATGTCGATCAATATATGTCATTTGTCTTAAGTAATCTGATTTATCATTAGTAGACCATCCGAGTGCAAGAGACCGCCCCAGTGTCCGCTGCATCCAACTCGCGTTCACACTTCGGTTCATTCACACACACTTTTCCCACAGGGATGGAGCGGCTTCAGCCAGCGCGCAGAGCCAACGGGGAACACACACGCTTCCACACGGCACAAATGGCTGCAAATTTATGGCGAATATTTTCCGCGTCCATCTGGATATTAACTCTGGTTTCAAGTTCGCGGACAAGGATTTATCCACCAAATGAAGGTAAGCGGGGTGAAATGTAGAGGCGGCTATACGCTGTACGGCACTTTCGGGCTTCCACTCTTCGCAGTACGAGACACTGGCGCTCCGTTTGCGTCCTATAGGTAAGAGCAGGGCAGTTTTGCGAGATGCCTCCGAAAGATTGCTCACATCAAACAACAAAAAGTTAGAAATGTTAGAAAAATGGCACTGTCGATGTTTTTCTTGTTTCTAGCAGAGTTGTAGCGTAGATCGGCTCTTGTGGCCCCAGGGAGTTCAGCTGGATGGACTCTCTCTCTCTCTCTCTCTCTCTCTCTCTCTCTCTCTCTCTCTCTCTCTCTCCCTGCGCTGTCAGGAAAACCTTTGTTTCTCTGATATTTTCACATCAGGGCTAGTTGTTACAGTATAGAAAACAGTGATCCTTTATTCAATATCAGTTCAACTTCGAAAATATATTTTATTTTTGATTGCTTATTTATTTTATTATTTTTTTAAATGAAAAGGTTATTGTCGGAAAGTTAGGTCAATGTATTGGAATCTGATAGGCTATTTCTATCAAAACTAACTGCAAGTTTTAGCAATTAAATCAAATGTGGATAGGTTACATCCTGCTAATTCCGTGTTCATCCCTGAAAGTATCCCAACATTACTGCTGGTCATGTTGTGGTGATTTTGTGTCGTGATTGCTTTTGGTTTCAAGGGCGAAAAGGATTTAACTTGATGCATACTGTTTAGGGATTTTAAATTGAGGTTATGTTAGAGCACTGTAGGCTGTTTTCACTTAAGCCACCTGTGTGTGTGTGTGTGTGTGTGTGTGTGTGTGTGTGTGTTTTAGTGACCCTACTGGATACCAGGACAGTGCCAGGAGAGCTGAAATGGGCAGCCAGTCCTTCAGAGGGAGGGGTGAGTGAGAGCTCCTACATACACTGTTTACAACCTGCTCTCTCTTATGTACACACACACACACACACACACACACACACACACACACACACTTGGTCTGGAACCAGTTCTGCTTGTAAATAATCATCTCACAGATTTTGAAATGAGCTGTTGTTCACCAAGCTTAAGTGCTATTATGAGATTGCTGGCTTCGTGTTTGGCACACGAAAAGGCATAAACCAGCTTGGTGGTGGGTGTTCATTTTTTTAAGGGATTTTTACTACCATGTTGCTGCCTGAATAAATCCTGGTGCAATAAAATGGAAATATTGTATAGGCTATTATACATCATCTCATTACCTTTCTTATCTTGTGCTTTTTGGTTGTCATTTGGTCTACATGTGCCATCTCTCTTTCTCTCTCTGTCTCTGTCTCTCTCTCTCTCTCTGTCTGTCTGTCTGTCTGTCTGTCTGTCTGTCTCTCTCTCTCTCTCTCTCTGTCTGTCTGCCTGTCTGTCTGTCTGTCTCTCTCTCTCTCTCTGTCTGTCTGTCTGCCTGTCTGTCTGTCTGTCTCTCTCTCTCTCTCTCTCTCTCTCTCTTTTTGCTCAGTGTCTCTCTCACCTCTTTGTTGGTTTAGGAGTTATTGGTGAACTTGACTCCTCTCTCTCCAGTCACCATGCTCTCATTCTCTCACATGTCGCTTGATTGACGGGGTCCTGGTCCGCACGCACTGAGCTTTTGATTATAGGCAACCCCCCTTCTTCGCATCCCTTAACTACACACACACACACACACACACACACACACACACACCCACACAAAAACACCATCTCTGCATGGTTGGGCCGCGAGTGCACTGCTTTTTTCCTCTGACAGCTGTGATTTCTGTCTGCTGACAAAGACTCCAAAGGAGACTAGAAAAGGAGGCATCATACCCCATGACAGCTTCTTTAGTGCTCTCTTCCTCTACACACACACACACACACACACACACACACACACACAAACAAACAACATACACATAGAGACACACATACAAATACAAAAACATACAAAGACATGGCCATCTTGCTCAACCATGTGCTCATGCATACACACACATACACTTACACACAGGAGTACACAAAGACACATGCACACACACACACACACACACACATACAGACACACACACACACATTCTCTCATTCTCTGACTCTCCCTCTCCTTTTCTCTCTTTCGACACGGAACATTTAGAGTGTATACAACTCTCACTAGTAGGGAGAGGGCAGATTATTATTCAGCGCCAATAAAAAGGCAATTTAGAGTTAGGAGGCCTCAGCGGTCATTTGAAGGGTCACAGTACAAGGCAAATAGTCAGCTCTATTGAGATGGATGGTGCAGTGAAGGTTGGGCCTGCTTCACTTCTATCAAGATGTGCTGTAAAACCTTGAAGTCGCTACAAATCCAAACTACTGTCCAGTGCAGAATATTGATGCAAGAATGAATCTTAGCATTGTGAGTTTCCCCAGTGGCATCTGAATTAGAAAATGCTTCACCCCACCATCTGCATGTTCCCTTCTCCTGTGTGTGTGTATATTTGTGCCTATGTGCGTGTCTGCCTATGTGTAGATGTATCTGTGTTTGTTTATGTTCTTGTATACATCCATTCTTATGAGGACAAAAATGTCCTCACAAGGATAGAAAGATGAGAAACACCCTCCAAAGCAAGGACATTTTGCCAGTGGTCACTTTTTAAGGGGCTATTTCAGGATTAGGGCTTGGGTTTCGGGTTAAGGTTAGAGTTATGGTTAGGTGAGAATTTATGTTATGCATGTAGTGGTGAGGGGTAAAGGCATACTGAGTAGGATTTTGCCAGTTGTGGCTTGTAAACACGACTTTCTAAGTTGACCCTTCCTCCCTAGCTCAACAAGACGTAAACGTGGTTGCCAGAACGATAAAACACAGTAAAAAAGTACAGCAAGGCGAAACGCCAAGCAGACAATGCTCGTTCCAAAACTAGAGTGCATTTGGGGTTGGTTTTCACCCATTGGCGTGTATTGAAGGAGAGGATGGGGATGAAGAACGATGTGGAGTCGGCCTGTTTTCTGTTGGACAGGTAGGTGTCGGTTAGCTTAGCTAGCAGCTACGCTAACAACGGTAGCTAGCTGCCAGCTCATGACACACACCAGCTCTGACCAGAACTCCAGTTACTCTGTATTAGAGTTTGGGACCGCCACCGTAGCCAGCGTGGCTTTTAGCAGTGTCAGCAGTGGTTTTGGTTGCAGCCGGACACACCCACTGCCAAAAGGTTGACGCCCAGAAACGTCCCAAACATTCAGAAATAAGAAAATCCAGGCAGAAGGCAGGTTCTCTGCAGACACACACACTGTCACACACTACCAATGGGCCATAAGTAATGATCGAGTAGGATCATTTTTGGGTGAGTTTGTGCTATTTCAAAGGTGAAAATCCTGCTCAGTATGCCTTTAAGGTTAGGGGTTAGGGAGTGAATAATAGTCAGTGGAGATCCTCACATGTACAGTAACACAAATGTATGTGTGTGTGTGTGTGTGTGTGTGTGTGTGTGTGTGTGTGTGTGTGCATTCCCAGTGGGAGGAGGTGAGTATTATGGATGAGAAGAACATCCCCATCCGGACCTACCAGGTGTGTAACGTCCTGGAGCCCAGCCAGAACAACTGGCTGAGGACGGACTGGATCCCTCGGTCCGGAGCTCAGCGGGTCTACGTCGAAGTCAAGTTCACCCTGAGAGACTGTAACAGCCTGCCAGGAGTCACTGGCACCTGCAAGGTACTGGAACACCTTAAACACACACTGATGAGAACTGTCATAAGGAACACAAGAGGTAAAGTCGGTGTACAGTAGGAATATTCAACAAAATTGGATGACAAAGAGTTCTGATGAAAGTTTATTTACCGTGACTAAGACACTTTTTTGGTATTAAATCATTGTCTTTAGTGAAGATAGTGTTGCATCTGCGCTGGTTATTAGAGCACAAACCTCCCTTTGACTCATCAAAGTATTCTGAGAAAGGATAAGGAAAGCATTGGTCGATCGACATGAGATGACAAATAGGCGACTCCCTTTCGTCTTGTAGGAGACATTCAATCTGTACTACCACGAGTCCAACGACGACAGAGAGAGCTACATCAGAGAGAGCAGCTTCATCAAGGTGGACACTGTGGCTGCAGACGAGAGCTTCACCCAGGTAACAGCAAACAACACAGTCTGACTTTCAGTACTTCATCCTGCACCTTAAGTGCATACTTGACTTACTTCTAGAAGTGCCTCACGTCACCGTCTCCCCGCCTGAACCAAATCCCCTCCTGTATCTTCCTCCTCCACTCACTTTAATTTGCTCTTATCTTGAAAAAAATCCCTTCTAGCACTTAGCTTTTATTTTTATTTCTTTTCACTGCGCTCTTAGATGATCGTTCGATGGTCCCAGGAATGTTGTCAGGGCGCTTTTGCTCTGACTCACGCACTCCTTACTGTTGGTTACTTGTAATTTTGGCGGTCTAGGAATTGAAGCTTATTCTGCTTTCAGCCAAATGTGGAAAATGTAAAGTGCAGGTTGAACAAGTGATTCAATTCACTGCATTCTCTCTCCATCCAGGTGGACGTCGGAGACCGCATCATGAAGCTGAACACTGAGGTGCGGGACGTAAAGGTCACGACCCGGAAGGGTTTCTACCTGGCCTTTCAGGATGTTGGTGCCTGCATCGCCTTGGTCTCTGTAAGGGTTTTCTACAAAACCTGCCCCCTCACCGTCCGAAACCTGGCGACCTTCCCCGACACCGTCACCGGGGCCGACACTTCTTCCTTAGTGGAGGTCAGGGGGTCCTGTGTCAACCAATCGGAAGAGAGGGAGGAGCCTAAAATGTACTGTGGCGCTGATGGAGAGTGGCTGGTGCCTATTGGCGGATGTCTCTGTAACCCAGGATACGAAGAAAAGGGCGGCGCATGTAAAGGTAAGTCCGTGTTGTCATAACAGCTCAGGTGTGAAGTATGATTTTGGGTGCAACAGACATACAGTGATAGTCATTACATTACAATTACCACTAGTAGGGAGAGGGCAGATTAATTAAGTTAATTGTGATCTATTACAGTTAGTGTAAATAACACAGTAGAAAGATTACAGTTCCTTTTGAAAAAAATCAGGAAGTATTTGTTGAATAGATATTCGAAGGGAAAAGGCATTTGGAGTTTTGATGCTGGGTTTATGTTACTGAGACTGAAAATGCCAGAGGATTAAATTTCAAGATGGCAACCAGTCATCTGTCATGGATTACATTTGAAAGTAACCTTTCCAATGCTGTTAATAGGCTTGTTGCTCATCATATGATTTTCATAAAAGATAGAGGGAAAATAGCACCGTAAAGATGCATCCTTTATCCATTCAGTGTCCATCATCCATTCAGTGTATCCATTCTATTGTAATAAACCCAGTTTAAAGGTGGTGCTCATTAATCTGATTATCTAAAGTGAAAAATGTCTTGACATTACGATGACATCACCCCTAAAAGAATTTAAAAAATTAGAATTGCGTTCATCAAATACAATGAATGTACAGGAAATTGTGTTGGAGGCATGTGTACAGGGAGATACCAATAACTAACATAGTAACAGAAGTACTTACAGGTAAACATGGTACAGGACGTCACATGCAATGCAAGACATACAGTGAGCGGACTGCACAAATCACTCCACATGTATACATTCACAATTCACTGTTTAGGTAGCATGGCATACAGTATGATTGAAGCTGTAAAGTGGGATGGAACAGTGTTTTTAGTATCAGTGGAAGATCTCATGTCTCAGTATGTGGTGCGTTGACATTAACAACAGCCATCTGGACAAAAATGTCCTTCTATCACTTACAAATCTGGCCTGAACTTTGTGGGAGCAAATGTGCAAGCTGTTCACAGCTCTCACTAACATACATGCGGAGTACATGACGTGTAACGTTTGGATGTGACTGGTGGCCCTGAAGAAGGGTGTGTGTGTCTATGTGTGTGTATGTGTGTGTGTGTGTGTGCATGTGTGTGTGTGTGTGTGTGGGTGTGTGTGTGTGTGTGTGTGCACGCGTGAGAGAGAGATAGAGAAAGTGGGGTGAACGGGGGACAACAGACTTGGTGGAGACAGTTTTACAACATGGCGTCACTCCCCCTATTCAATCGCATGCACAACAGACATATATGTACGCACACACACACACACACACACACACACACACAGATGGAGAAAGCGCAGTAGAGAGACAGAGGAGAGCGATTCACTGATCTGCTCCCTCCGTTTTATTTATGAAGCCTATCCCAGCAGGCTAATTGTATAACAAACAGGGCCATAATTCAGTGGGAGAAGAAGAGAGATTGAGAGAAAGAGAGAAAGAAAGAGAGAGAGAAAAAGAGAGAGAGAGAGAGAGAAAAAGAGAGAGAGAGGTACAGAGACAGAGACAGTGAGACAGCGAGAGAGTACGGTGCCAGTTGGCGATACAGAGAAATAACTTTGATGTTGAGTTACATGTTTGCCTGCGTCCCTGCAATAGGACAAACAGTAGTCACGGCAACAGTCTGTGTTACAAACGCAAAGGTTTTCCCCACCTCCACCACCCTCCCTCACCCCCATTCGCTCCGTCTGAAAAGAGGAGGAGGTGGTCTCTGAGGTCTGAAAGATGTTCCTCCTCAACTAGATTTAAGAGAGACCCTTGACTCTGCTGAACCTTCAACAGATGTGAAGTGCCATCTATCTATCTGCTGCTCTCTCCCTCTCTCTCTGTCTCTCTCTGTCTCTCTCTGCCTGTCAGGCTCTTGGCCGGGCTCAGCTGCCTCAGTGGAAATCCATCACAGTCTGGATGAATACTGAATGCTACTCAGCGAAAACTCTGACCCTGCAGTGCTGGATAGATGCCGTATAGAGTGCTTCTCCCATTTTAAGTTAGAAAATTCTCAGAGAGAGAGAGAAGGGGGGAGGGGGGGCTGCGAACGAAGCCGAGAGAGATGGGGAAGAAAACCCAGATAGATACAAGAGGAGATTTTAGAGATAGAGGGGCCCCGTCTCCTCCTGTCACCAAGGTCAAAAGGTTTTAGATCGATCTTCCAGGACTCACGTGCCTTGACTCTTGTCTGCATGCCACACACATGCAGAGAGAGAGAGAGAGAGACAGAGAACAGATAGACTTGGCTTTCCAGGGAGGACAGGCCATGTTCATTCTGCACACTAAATTAGGTAGGATTACACTTCCTCACCTTGTGTGTCAAACATAATCGTTTAAGAGAAAATTTCTTTCCCAAAGATTAGCCAAATATATCAAGAATTCAACAGCAAGACCACAACTCAAAAATGATCATACCTCCTTGGTGAAATATCAAAATGCTGTTTAATAAGAGCCAAACTCATAACTGCTTGCTAAATCCACAAACAGTGGAGAATAAATTTGATTAAATTGATGTCTCTTTCAGTCAATTGTTAATTCAAGTTTACTGTGAGCTGTGCAGAATCATTTTGCATTTATATATATGTTCATATCTGTCTTCGTAGTTAGGTGTGTTATATATGCACATGTGCATATTGTCTTCTTCATCAATGCATTGTAAATGCATTTTACCATACAAATACAGCACCTTTTAAATGAAATAGGTTGAATTGAGGGACAAGAAGCAAGAGCACACTTAGGGATAGTGGGGAAACGTGAAAAGTTCACTTTCAGCATTGAGGCTGTGTGATGAGGAGGAGGCAGAGGACGAGAGGAGAAGCGCAGGAGAGGAAGAGGGGATTAGAGGGTGAATGGGTAAGCAGGGGTGTGAGAGGAGGCCACTGACAGCAGAAGGCATCAATACACACCCGCCCCCTCCCCCGCCGGGGGTTCGTCACCGGGTGCAAAGGGGACGAGTGGAGGAACACAAGAGAGAGGCAACACCCCCCCTCATTCTAAACCCCCGGTTAAGACCTAGGTCATGACTGAGCCTGATGAAGACGTCAAAATCTCTGACTGACAGCCACACACACACACACACACACGCATACACATAGAGTTAAGCTGTAGAGTGCAGGGTCATGACCGAGGTGGATGAAGACGTCAAAAGTTTGACAGCTGCGATCCGGCTGGGAGGATCGGAAACGAGGGAGGAGAGACAAGAGCCGAGCTGAGCAGAAACAACAGAGAGAATTTCAAATGTGAACGGGCGGAGAGGCGGAATGAAAGAGGAGCCCTCTGCTTTTTGTTTCACTGTCTCTCCGCTGGCTTCCTTTCTCTATCGTCTGATTCTGCTCAATTCTGCTCGCTGCCTGGGAGGACTGGAATGTTTCTCTCTGTGTGTGTGTGCGCGCGTGTGTGTGTGTGTGTGTGTGTGTGTGTGTGTGTGTGTGTGTGTGTGTGTGTACGCATGTTTCTGTGTTCTCCGTGTCCAGAGAGATTTCATGGCTGTGCTTCCTTCCTCCGCACCTGCAGTGTTTCATCAACAGCAGAAAGCGTTTGGACAAGAGAGACGGAGAGAGAGAGAGAGACAGAGAGAGAAAGGGAAAATAGAAAGAGAGATGACAGAGAGAAAAAAGAAAGAGAGAGAACATGAGAGAAAGAGTGTATAATCGCTGCATTCAGTCCTTCTAATTATTGCATCGCATTTGTGGACTCTGGACATGCCGTATCGCTGTTTTTGTGTGTGTGAGTGTATGTGTGTGTTTGTGTGTGTTTGAATGTGTGTGTCTGTGTAACAGAGGACTGTAAGCCCCCCATGTACTCACAGTTTGGAGGACTGCCCAGGAATGCCTAGAGAAGAGCGTGGCGGGGCAAAAAGAGGGGGAGATTTGTGTGTGTGTGTGTGTGTGTGTGTGTCTGTGTGTGTGTCTGTGTGTGTGTGTTCATGTATGGCAGGTGACAAAGCAGGGAGAGACATTGGAACGGTGCAACTGATTGTCTGAAGCGAGCCAAACCCAGGTGGGGGGAATGGTTTGCATTCCGCCATCACATTCAGTGTGTGTGTATGTGTGTGTGTGTGTGTGTGTGTGTGTGTGTGTGTGTGTGTGTGTGTGCATGAGCTATTGTCTCCCTCTCCCAGGTTGTTCTTGATGTAGGGAGCGTTTGCCAGCTCCACCAGGCTGTCTGCAGCTATCTGGCACAGGAACAAGCTCTGCTCTCTTTCTCTCTCTGTCTTGCTCTCATTATCCCCCCTTTCTCTTCTCCAACTCTTCTCCCTGTTCTCCGGTCAGGGGGTGGGATGCTGGAGGGGGGGTGGGAGGCTGGAGGGGGGGGGGGGGGTGGTGGTGGTGGTGGGGGGGGGGGGGGGGGGGGGTATTGTTGTAGAGCCCCTTTCACATGCTAATGTGCTCACTGTTGGCTTTGGGCAGGCACACACACACACACACACACACACAGATCCACACACACGTCTCTCGCCTAACCACCGCTTAGTTAGGGTGTTTTTGTGAGTATTTAAATTTAGACAAACTTAAAGCGGTAGCACATTCCAAAGGTTTTAAGTGCAAACTGAATCTGAAAAGCGAGCGCACATACATATGTATTTCTATTTCAAACCATTACGCCCAAGATGAATTCGTTACCGAGCTTCATGGAACTGCCGATTCGATTTTTTGAAAAGAGGCATGCGGTTTGAGATGAGAGTGTCATCTCTTCCCCCCCCCCCCCCCCCCCCCCCCCCCAGCGTCACTCTGGGTTTTAATTAGGGAGGACGCGACCCCCGTGATTAACAGTGTCCCTCCTTCTCGAGTGACAGTCTATCAATCTGTCCTTCCATCCGTCACTCCGTCCCTCCCTCCATCCATCAAGGAGACAGGTGTCAGACTGGAGCGGTCAGGGGTGCTTCCTTCATCCACACCCCTCCGCTGGCAAGAAACACGGGACGATGACAGATAACACGGGGTCAAGGAGAAGACACACACACACACACACACACATACAGTGTGCCGACGAGGCTTTTAGTTGGGTTTGCAATGAGCTGCATTTGCATTTTAGGTAGCAGAAGAATGCATATGCAAATGCCGACAACGCTGATAGTAATCAAAGGGCACCTTCCCCTCCGAGTCTTTGTCTTTCCCTCCTCTTCAGTCCCTCGCTTTCTCTTCACTCTGCCTTTACCTCTTTATCTCTCCCTCTCTCTCTCTCTCTCTCTCTCTCTCTCTCTCTCTGTTAACCCGCTCCATCTCTCACACACTCTCTCTCGCTTTCTCTCACTTGTCTCAAGCAGCCGATTACTGTGTATTCATTCCTCCGGATTCTCCCGCATGCAGGCAGGATGTGAATAGTCAACAACTTAGTGCGCACACACTGATGTGCACACACACCCACACACACACACTCACCCACCCACCCACACACACTCGCTCACACCAGTGTTATGTATGTGTGTGCATGTTTCTGCGTCGTATTTCCCCCACAAGGATCATTTAAGGTTTCATCTTATCTTATCAGTGTGTGTGTGTGTGTGTGTGTGTGTGTGTGTGTGTGTTCACCGGGGAGCTGGTAGAGTTTAGGCTCTGCTCAGCCCTCGGTGGCGCAGGGTTAATGTTGGGTTAATGACACCCTTATGAGCTCTTATTCCAGGTCAGCGCTCGCTCCCCTTCAAAATCAACGCTACAGAGACAAAAGGCGACAGAGAACAGAGAGAATAGAGACATGAGAGGGAGCTGAAGGAAGTTTATGGCTTCAGCTATTCGCTCCCTTCTTCCTTTCTTTCTTTCTTTCTTTCTTTCCCTCCCTGCTTCATGCTGTCCTCTGTGCTGGAGAAAAGGATAGAGGATTGGGTGGAACTGGGACAAAGGCAGCTCTGACCATTGTGCCTGTGCCTGTGTGTGCATGTGTGTGCGCGTGTGTGTGTGTGTGTGTGTGTGTGTGTGTGTTACCCCCTGGCACAGTCTTGTAAGCCCTATAATTAACCCTATCCTGTTAAGAAGAGTCCTCAGCAGGTCACATACAATGCTTTCCAGTCTCTTTTCTCTCTCTCTCTGTCTTTCTCGGTTCAATTCTCTCTCTTTCCTGTCCGTGGCTTATTTACTTTCTTACTTTGAGGATTTAAACAGAGGAGTGTGCAGCGCTCTAGGAGAATGATAATATTGTATTTTATCTTGTGTTGGACTGTATCAGCTAACACTTGATGATGAAAGTCACTGAGCAGATGAAAGTGACTCCTATCAGCTGTAAATGTGTTTATGAATTTACAGGTTTCAACTGTGTGTGTGACTGTACATGTGACTGTGTGTGTGTGTGTGTGTGTGTGTGTGTGTGTGTGTGGTCCTGTGCCGTCGCATTTCAATTGGTATCGATATAGAGCTGTAGCCGCTAACGAGCTTCAAAGCATTCTTGTGTTTGACACTTGGAAGGAGAGGGATAGATGGAGACAGAAAAGGAGAGAGAGAGAGAGTTATCAGAGAGACAAAGAGAGATAAGTAGAGGTCGAGGAGGAAGTGCGTGGGGAGCCAATGAGAGAGGTTGTGAAAAATGTGAAAGGGAGGGTAACGGGGAGAGAAGGAGTGTGTGAAAGAGCAAATCTATGGAGGCTCACGCAGATGCAGCAGGATGGTTGGTGTGAGTAGATTACAGAGGAGACTTCCTCCCTCTCATCTACTGATGAGAGTGTCATAAAGCATTCTGACACACACACACACACACACACACACACACACACCATTCCCACATTCCAATCCACTCCCACTGGGATGTCTTCATCTCCCTTGGAAACGGGAAAGACTGAAAGGGATAAAGAAGGAGAGAAGTGGGAAAGATGGTTGGGATGGAGGAAGGAGAATGAATAGAGTGTGATGATGAAAAAGAAGGTGATGAAAAAATGATTGCGGTGGAAACAAATGAAGGATTTCCTTCTGAAATTAGAGAGAAAACTGCTCTTAACCGCCACGCTCCGCCGTCTCCTTTGCTTCGCCAGTGGATGTCAAGCCGTATAATTATGCATTCATTTATTGTATTGTCACTCAGTCACTGTATGAACTCCTGGGTACACAAAGACAAGGTTTTCTCCTCAGTTTTCTATTTTTCTCAACACACACAAGGACACTACCTCACTCTATCTTTCTCTCCTTCCTCCCTCTCTCCCTCTCTCTCTCATCTTTCCATGTATTTAAATGTCAATTATTTTTGTGTGGGCTGCTGGCACTGTGGAGTTTTGATATTCAGTTCTGGTGTTGTTGCTGGTGTGTGTGTGTGTGTGTGTGTGTGTGTGGGAATTGATGAGTTTTAAGTTGTTTTTGTTTTCTAGGTACTTTCCCCTCTGTCTTGATATTAATTCAAAATCAAACATCAAAAAATCGAAGTCCCAACTCTCTCTCTCTCTCTCTCTCTCTCTCTCTCTCTCTCTCTCTCTCTCAGCCTGTGCTGTAGGTTTCTACAAGGCCCAGTCTTCAGATGGAGGATGCTCTAAGTGTCCCCCACATAGCCACTCTGTGAGGGAGGGGGCTACAGTCTGCAATTGCCACTCTGGATACTTCCGCGCCGACACCGACCCTGGCTCCATGGCCTGCACACGTAAGAACACACACACACACACACACACCTACACACACACACACACACACACACACACACAGAGCAAGACAAATGCATGAGTGAAGACATGCACAATGTGTGCGTGCATTGTCTGCAAATAAAAGCAAGAAAAGCATACTCATTCTATCCCAACCCCTCTATCTCTACCAAACAGAGGGGGACACAAACTTGTCTCAATGCCACCCCTGTTATTTCTGATCCCATTACTTATGACTAAGCCACCATCTATGTCCTGTCTGGGCGTGATAACTAAATTGAGAACATTGAGAACCGAATAAATGTCCTCCCTTTCTCTCTCTCTCTCTCTCTCTCTCACTCCCTCCCTCCCTCTTTCTCTCTCTCTTTCTCTCTCCCCCCTCTCTCTCTCTCTCTCTCTCTCTCTCTCTTCCTCTCTCTCTCTTTCTCTCGCTCTCTCTCTCTCTCTCTTTCTCTTCCTCTCTCTCTCCCTCTAAGTCTCTGAGTAGGTTCTGTGTGACAGACTGAGACCTTGGTCTGTATGTCATAAACTTAATTATGCCTATATACAGCACATGGTTTTCTTGGCCTGGGAAAACTGAAAACACACACATACACACACACAGTGCATAGAAACAAAAAAAAATACCACAGAGGAAACCATCCAACCCATCAAAACATCTCCCAACAGTATGGTTTTCATTCTGATGCCAGATGCCAGATACATTTCAAGCCATGCCAACAACTCCGCACCCCCCCCCCCCCCCCCCACCCCATCCCCATCCCACCACATTTCCCTTATGCATTTAATGTAGTTTGTTTAATTTACGCCCCTGCCCCTCCCTGTCCCTCGCTCAGAGCCGCCGACAGCCCCGCAGCAGCTGATCTCGGTGGTGAACGAGACCTCGGTGGTTCTGGAGTGGAGCCCCCCCCGCCGGCTGGGAGGACGAAGCGACACCAGCTACAGCCTGGACTGCCTCATCTGTCGCACCGGGAGTCAGACCGCGGGGAAAACCCTGCCTAGGAATCACACCCTGTCCCAGCCCGAGGCACCGCAGGCTGGCCTGGGGATGCAGTCCGACCAGGGGATTGTGGGATCCGAAGTCCAGTCGGGGAGAGGTGTGTTCCAGAGCCGGCCGCTGCCTGGTGATTTCCCCAGACCCGGCTCCGGCTCCGTCTCTGCCTCACAGCTCTGCCTGCCCTGCGGGCCCGATGTGCTCTTCTCCCCCGGCCGGACGGCCCTGAAGAGCACCAGGGTGGTGGTGAGCGAGCTGAGGGCCCACACGCACTACACCTTCATCATCCACGCACGCAACGGGGTCTCTCAGGCCAGCGGCGCAGGGGCAGGGCAGAGCGCGTCTGTCACTGTCACCACCAACCAAGCTGGTGAGCAGGAGTGTTTGTGTGTGCTGCCATGAATGTGTTTGTCAGATTGTTGAATGCTGCAGTAGCACAATACCCGTTTACGGCCTCTGTCTGTAAGTGGGTCAGCTCAATACAAACTGCTATTCACTGCATGTGTACCAACAGGGAAGCAAGGCCCTTTGAGCAATGTTCATAACTGAGGAAGCAAGATATGAACAAGCATTGTTTGGGTGGGCGGCTGCATGCTCATTTGCATGTAAATGCTTGTGTGTTAAAGGACAAATCCACCCTAAAACACTTAAAAACTGTTTAAAAATCAGCTATTGTGGACGTACAGTAGCCTACCTTGCATTTCTACGTCCATTTTGTTGTTTGGTGGTGCATTTTTCTGTCATAGTCACTACAGTTATTGCTCTCTCCTCCAACACCTAAAACCAACGTCTGAATACAACAAGTAGTAAGGCATGTTCTCTGGGGGTTGTCGAAAGTCATTCTGGGAAATGTAGGAAATCACTGACTGAAGTAGACGAGGCAGGTTGAGGGAAAGTGGATGCAACTAAAAAGTAAATTACAATGCTTCATCACAAAATAACAAAATAAATGCATTGAACGTCATAGATCGATGGTACACTCTTACACAACAGTGTGAGAGTGTGTGAGGGTGGAGTTTTCCTTTAGGAAAACACACTTGACCATGGAAGTGTTTTAAAAAGCCCCCCCACTTTATGATGTGTTTCATTTTAGTTGTGAAAGTGTCAGGCGGTGTGCGGCGTTTCTCACACATGCTCTCCATTAGTTTCCGCGGGTGTTTTTTGTGCACGCTGTTACATCTCAACTGTCATTGCTTTAAGTCTTTACGGTGGCATTTAGAAACAGGCGCACCTGCTCGGTTCCAGGTGCCCCGGGGAAATAACTTAGCTGTGTGTGCACAGCGTGAGTGCGTGTCTGGGATGCGTCAAGCCCAGCCTGCACCGCCATATGGCCTGATATCATATTATCAGCCCTAAAAAGAGGACAAACAGCGATAAAGCGAGAGCAAACGGAGGGATGTAAGGGGAGAGAGGGAGTGAAGAATGAGACACGTCCCTGTGGAATAGGAAGGAATGAGATTTAGGTCGGTTCTCAGGAGCACTGGGTCACTGGGATTGTTGACAAACATACTCTGATGGAGGCGCCCTACCTGCCCCTTTAATCACAAAATGGTATGCTAGAAAGTTATGCCATGATGATTTTTGGAATTGACCACACCCCTCTCTCCCTACTCTTTCTCCCTCTGTCTCCCTCTCAGCTCCCTCTCCTGTCACGTCCATCCAAGCCACCGACGTCACCAGGCACAGTTTGTCGTTGTCGTGGCAACAGCCTGATCGACCCAACGGCGTCATCCTGGAATACGAGGTCAAGTTCTATGAAAAGGTGAGCTGCCCCCCAGGTTAATGCAGTTCGGGCGGCCGTCTGGAATGTCAATATATCGGCATGCTGTTTGTATTGCGGCGATGACGAAGATGGATTTGTAGTCAGGTATTGACAAGAGCCCCTCTTTTTTTCTTGTCTAATCAGGATCAGAGAGAGAGGTCCTATCGCATAATGAGGACGTTGTCCCGGAGTGCTGATGTCGCCGGACTCAACGCCCTCACCGTGTACGTGTTTCACGTGCGCGCTCGCACAGCCGCTGGCTACGGGGAGTTCAGCGGCCCGTTTGAATTCTCCACCAATTCAGGTATTCTGTGAATACTCTGCTTTCCTGTTCAGTACGTTTGAGACACGCCTGTAATTTGAGTTAGTTATGAAGAGGCTGCAGCTTCTTAATTGGTGACTTATTGTGTCTTCCGCCTGGCAGATCCCTTCCCTCTGATTGGAGAAGGAGTGAATTCTGCCCTCCTGCTGCTGTCTGTCAGCGGGGTTGGAATTTTACTGCTGATCTCTGCAGCTGTCTTCATCATTAGCCGCAGGTATACACACACACACACACACACACGCACACACACCCATAAACACACATATACAAGCATCCATACCTGCTTGCATGCACACCTAGTCCACACCTAGTTTCCCAAGACATTGCATCTTAGTCATCTCCACCTTTACCTACTGCCTTTGACACACACACACACACAAACACACACACACACACACATATACACAATTCCCGTGCTATTATGTGGCTAAATAATGTGTGTGTGTTACCTGGGGCTTTTAAAGGGGATTAGAGTGGAGACAGTGATAATCCCTTTGTCCCTGACTTGTCATTACTGTCTCTTCAGCAACACAGCTCTTGTGTCAGCTTCCGCTTGCGTACACACTCACACACACACACACATGCACACACGCACGCACGCATACACACATACACACACACACTCACACACCTGCTCACCCACAAAGGTGTTTTTGACAGTCTCTTTGTTTAATGGAAAACACCTTTTATCTTGCGCTACCTGAGGCACTGCCCCTCCTCCCTCTCTCCCTCAAATGCTTTCATCTGTTTCCTCGGTGTCTTTTCTGCAGCCCATTGCTCTCTCTTTTCATTCTCATCTCTCTCTATCGCGGTAAATCCTGTGGCACATATGCCTTGTTATCAGTTTACATAACTGTAAAAAAAAAATGACAAAAACATGTGAGAGGTATAAAGAAATGATGACAGAAATGCACTGATAGACTCACTTCTAACTCTCTGTCTTTCTATATGTCTTTCATTTCTTATGTCTCCTCAGGAGGAGCAAGTACAGTAAGACAAAGCAGGACTCAGAGGAGGAGAAACATCTTAACCCAGGTAGGCTGCTTCAGCACACACACATAGAGAGACACACACACAGAGGTATACTCTCTCTCTCTCTCTCTCACATTCTCACACACACATGCACATACATATATTGGCACAAACACATAACATATGCAGCCATGATACACTTAGTAATATGTATTTCTCACCCTCCTTGCTCTCCTCGTCCTCCTCCTCGTCTTCCTCCTCCCTCTCTCCTCCATGACAGGAGTCAAAATCTACGTGGACCCGTTCACCTATGAAGACCCGGATCAGGCCATCCACGAGTTTGCGAAAGAGATTGATGTTAACAACATTCACATTGAGAGGGTTATTGGCATGGGTAAGCCTGGCATGAGCGCACACAAACTCACAAACCCACACACACATGCTTGCTTGGCATTGACATGGCTGTATGCTTTGTGTGTAGGAGAGTTTGGGGAGGTGTGCAGCGGGCGGCTGCGGGTCCAGGGAAAGAGGGAGATCTACGTGGCCATCAAGAGCCTGAAGGCCGGATACTCTGACAAACAGAGGAGGGACTTCCTGTCCGAGGCTTCCATCATGGGACAGTTTGACCATCCCAACATCATCAGGCTGGAGGGCGTGGTCACCAGATGTGAGTAGTAGACTGAACCTATGACCTATGTTGTTAAATTATATGGGGTTTTTTTTTGGTCATATGAAGATTGTACAGCAAGGTTACAGTGAGGGGAAAACTATTTATTTCTAGTATATAGACTTTGAATCTTCCTACGGGGATCAATAAAGTATCACATTATTATTATTAGTAGTAGCAGTAGCAGTAGTAGTACTAGTAGTAGTAGTAGTAGTAGTAGTAGTAGTTGTAGTAATAATAGTAGTGGTAGTAGAAGTAGTAGTAGTAGTAGTAGTAGTAATAGTAGTAGTAGTAGTAGTAGTAGTAGTAGTAGTTGTGGTAATAATAGTAGTGGTAGTAGAAGTAGTAGTAGTAGTAGTAGTAGTAATAGTAGTAGTAGTAGTAGTAGTAGTAGTAGTAGTAGTAGTAGTAGTAATAATAGTAGTGGTAGTAGAAGTAGTAGTAGTAGTAGTAGTAGTAGTAGTAGTAGTAGTAGAAGTAGTAGTAGTAGTAGTAGTAGTAGTAGTAGTAGTAGTAATAGTAGTAGTAGTAGTAGTAGTAGTAGTAGTAGTAGTAGTTGTAGTAGTAGTAGTAGAAGTAGTAGTAGTAGTGGTAGTAGTAGTAGTAGTAATAGTAGTAGTAGTAGTAGTAGTAGTAGTAGTTGTAGTAATAATAGTAGTGGTAGTAGAAGTAGTAGTAGTAGTAGTAGTAGTAGTAGTAGTAGTAGTAGTTGTAGTAATAATAGTAGTGGTAGTAGAAGTAGTAATAGTAGTAGTAGTAGTAGTAGTAGTAGTAGAAGTAGTAGTAGTAGTAGTAGTGGTAGTAGAAGTAGTAGTAGTAGTAGTAGTAGTAGTAGTAGTAGTAGAAGTAGTAGTAGTAGTAGTAGTGGTAGTAGTAGTAGTAGTAGTAGTAGTAGTTGTAGTAATAATAGTAGTGGTAGTAGAAGTAGTAATAGTAGTAGTAGTAGTAGTAGTAGTAGTAGAAGTAGTAGTAGTAGTAGTAGTAGTAGTAGAAGTAGTAGTAGTAGTAGTAGTAGTAGTAGTAGTAGTAGTAGTAGTAGAAGTAGTAGTAGTAGTAGTAGTAGTAGTAGTAGTAGTAGTTGTAGTAATAATAGTAGTAGTAATAGTAGTAGTAGTAGTAGTAGTAGTAGAAGTAGTAGTATTTGAGCTATAGCTTCTGGAATATATTGGGTAAAATTTCTGCCTAAAGTTTCTGACTGAAATTTTCTTTTAACCTGTTTAGGTAAGCCGTTGATGATCATCACAGAATACATGGAAAATGGATCCCTGGATGCTTTCCTCAGGGTACATGCATGCATTTTTATCGTGTTATCATGTTTTTTTTATGAACGAACATACAATCTTAATTTTGAGTTGGCATTTTTATCCCCAATGTACTGAAAATGTACCAAATAATGTATGCACAATGCAGCGACACATATAGTGAAATGCGAGCTGTAGGAACTGTTCCACCCCCTAGCTCATTTGTTCTCGCTCATGGCTCTACTACTGGTGTGTGTGTCCACACTGTGTGTCTGCTGTCTTTATAATTTAAACTCTCTGTCTCTCCAGAAACATGACGGCCAGTTCACGGTGATCCAGCTGGTCGGCATGCTGCGTGGCATCGCCTCGGGTATGAAGTACCTGTCAGACATGAGCTACGTTCACCGAGACCTGGCGGCTCGAAACATCCTGGTTAACAGCAACCTGGTGTGTAAGGTGTCTGACTTCGGCCTGAGTCGGGTTCTGGAGGACGACCCGGAGGCTGCGTACACTACAAGGGTAAGACACACACAGATGCATGATAAGCTCCCGTGTAAGCATGTACACACATAAACTGTACATATACCAACAATCTGCTGCTATTGTGGAAAAAATCTCCTGATTCCAAATTCATTATTCTTTGTTATTTGATATGAACATTTATATTGTCCTTTATGTGCTATCACATCTTAAATTAACATATTTTTTGTTTAATGACCCCGTTCAAAACACATTTTAGAGTTTTATGTTATGTAATGTTTTATGTTGTTTTCAGTTTTAGAGTCATATGAATAAATGGAATGGACAAACCCCATTACTCACTGAACCAATATGACTGTCTCTGCTGTTTTAGGAGGCTGCTGGGACGTACCACTCTCCTGGAGGGAAGATCCCCATCAGATGGACCGCTCCAGAGGCCATAGCTTACAGGAAGTTCACCTCGGCCAGTGACGTGTGGAGTTACGGCATCGTCATGTGGGAGGTGGTTTCATACGGAGAGAGACCTTACTGGGACATGAATAACCAGGATGTGAGTAATCGCTGACTTATGACTTGCCTCACAGACCAACTCTCACTCTCTCTCACCACTGACTGAGCTAACCTGCAGCTGTAAATTTTGCTCATACAACTTCATGAATGAAATATAATTAAATCAGGCCCTCATATACTGTATGTGGCTTTATGTTACCTACCCATTTAATTACCACACACAGTCACTGAAAACACTGACAACCTGTACCATAGACATCAATTATAATGTTAATTTAAAGGGCTACCTTAGTCAAAAAAACACTTAAATAAAACTTAATTTATGTCCCTTTGCATTTATTTTTTAGATGAAAGATTTTACTCTAGTACAGTACATGAAATATGTGTTTTCCTAAGAATTAACCCTATTCAAACACTGGTATAAATCATGTGATACAGACACCACCTCTTTAGGACAGTTTCACAGAGGAGGTCTGGGGGGGGAAAGACCTGCATGCACTTGCAAAATGGAGCAGAGAGCTGTCCGCTGTGTGATGTATTGAATTCTGAGTCGGTGTGTTTGACAGCTGCACCGTTTGAAAGTTTCTTTGCCTTAAAATCCCCCACTGCAGGGGCTGTTTGAGGCGAGACAAGGTTTTGTTCGCCAGGCCCAAAACATTTTGTAGAAGATAAACACTAAGAATCCATAAAAAGGAATGGGAATTATTGCTTAGCGCTATTTTCAGACCAGAAAACTGTCGCCTTTGAACCGAGCCTATTGAAAATATGATATCTCTCCCGACCCTTTTAGTTTAAGAAGCACAAATGTACTTTACTAACCACTCTACCCCTCTCCACTACATCTGTCCCCCTCTTGTAGGTGATCAAAGCGATAGAGGAGGGCTACCGTCTGCCTGCTCCTATGGACTGTCCCATGGTGCTGCACCAGCTCATGTTGGACTGCTGGGAGAGGGACAGAGCAGAGAGACCCACCTTCAGCCAGATACTCAACATGCTGGATAAACTCATCCGCAACCCCGGGACGCTGCGCAGGACAGGAGGGGACAGGTAGACACATGCATATGATACATGCAGATAATCTCCATAGAAATACACACACAAACACTCACATATCCACCCACTAAGACAGACATAGTTACATAGCAACACATACCCACCCACATGCACGCATACATAGGCATACTTACACAGCTACAGGTTTGTTTTACTATACTTGTGAGGACCTTCCATTGAATACATTCATTCCCTAACCCTAATTTTTACCCATAACCTCACCTAACCCTAATCCTAACCTTAACCTAAAACCAAGCCCTAACCCTAAAATAATCTAAATCTTAACCTCATAAAAGTAAGGACTCACTTAAGGAGATTTTCCTCATTCTCATCAGTATATGCCACTGCACAATGTTTGTTCAACTATAATTTCACACTTCTATTTCAGTTCTCCTCTAACTCTTAACTTTCTCTCTCACTCTCCCCTCTCCAGACCCACGCCCACTATGTTGGAGTCAGGAGTGGGCTCGGAGGTGTGTGTGTCGATGGTACCGGAGGTGTGTGTGCCAGAGTGGTCGGTGTGCGAGTGGCTGCAGGCCATAGGGATGGAGAGGTACAGAGACACCCTGGCAGCAGCGGGATACACCAGCCTCGACAGCCTACTGGCCCTCACACACCAGTGAGTTTTCCTACTGGGGAAAAAAAATGACAATCAAAATCACCGTGGCATTTACACAATCTGAAGTCTCTGTTTTGTAAACCAGTGGCACATTCCCCTATTAAAATACTGCTTGTTGTGGCTTGTTGAGTATTTGACCTTATCTCTTTGTCTCTGTGCCCACAGGGAGATGGACAGGATTGGAATCATCACACTGTCACACCAGGACATAATTATTGCCAGTGTGCAGCATGAAATGTTGGCCCAGATGCAACACATACAGGACAGAATGGTTCCCGTCTGAACGAGAGAACGGATACAAACCTATTTTAAGAGGAATTTCATTTACCTCATCCATGCACTTTAGAGGGACTTTTCAAAACTGGACACAAGGAGTGGAAGGCAAAAAAAAAAAGAATAAAAAGTGAAAAGAAGAGAGAGAGAAAAGCAGCACTTTTGTAAACTTCCACCCCGCGGAGTTTTGTAGAACTATGATCTGGAAGTGGACACAGATAGCATAAGCTACTGAAGGCTTGGGCTGAAGCCTCATCCTCTTATCCATTTCTGTTTTTCATTCTTTTATTATCTGTTTTTTGAAGGCTGACGTGTAAGGCTGTGCATAAGCAGAATGGCTTCTGACGTTTTCTTTTGCTGCTTTGGGCTTGACTTGAAAAATGAAAACATGTGGTTTTGTTTGTTTGTGTGTGTGTGTGTGTGTGTGCGTGTGTGTGTATGTGTGTGTGTGTGCTTGTGCGTGTGTGTGTGTGTGGTGTGTGCATAATGTGAATGCGCACAACATGGTATCTCCCTTGTCAAGGCATTAGCTATCTTTGAATATTTTGAATATGCAAAGTGACTAGAGAGAGTGGGAGGAGCCAGACAGAATGTATCATTCCGAGCTCTTACTAGTTTAATTTTGAAAGATCATACTAACAATTTGTATGATTTTGTTGTTTTTCTTATGATTTTTTTTTATTGTATGACTTGTTCTTATTTCTGTTGAATTTAGACATTTAGATTAGAATGTTGTCCATCTGTGTCTATTGCATATGTCTCGTTTGATGTTAAGAAGTAGGTACATGAAGCATTTCGTTTATTTATGGTCTTTTTTTTTAAATCTAGTTTGTAAAATTGTAAAATAGAAACACTGAGGAGAAATTGTAATGATTGCCATATTGCATTGCAATAAATGCCAAAACCCAGCCATGTATGCAAGTTTTAATCTTGTTTGAATGGGACTTGTGTGGTTGAAATGTAGAAAGAGTATCAAGTGAAGCCCTGAGCACTTTAAGGTTCATCATTTGTGAGTTTGGCAGAAGAATGCGCTCTCTGTGAAACTTCAGACTTAGTCAGAGGTGCCTGTAACGAGGAAAACAACTCCAGAAGAACACCCAGCTGAAATACTGCTGCCACAATCACACGGTATTGGGTTCCTCTGTGTGTGTGAAAGAGAGAGAGAGTAAGAGAGAGAAGAAAGAGTAGGAGAGAAAAAATGGAGGGAAGAGAAAAGAGAGCTTGAAATAAAAAAGAGAAAACGAGAGTTGGGGGCGGGTGTCACCATGAGCGTCTGTGTTCCGTCATGTTTTTTTGTCAGGGGTGAATTGGGCTGAGCTGGCAGTGGGAACTTGTCTAATCAGCAAACATCTGTCTCCAAGTACACTACCACACACATATCTACACACACACACACACACACACACACACACACACACTGGGGAGTTGATTGGAGGAAGCCTTTGATACATAAAGGAGGAGAAAACATGATCTGGATTCTGGCAAAAATGTCAATGTTTTTTCTAGCCTAATGAGAGTTATATTGCACACATACACACAACATGTACACACACACACACACGCGCACACACACAGAGACACACACACACGTGCACACACACAGCCCCCTGCCTCTCTTCCAATGCATCCAAATCACACACAGCAGACAAAATGCTGATGGTGGTTAATGAGGCGGATGCCTCTGAGTAAGAGAGAGAGAGAGAGACAGAAAGACAGAGCCTGAGAGAAAAAAAGAGAGAGAGGGAGGGGGAGGAAGGGAGAGAGAGAGGAGAAGAGAGGGAAAGACTTGGCCAGGCTTGGGGCAATAAAACAGGCAGCTTCTGTCAAATAATGAGACTATTTGGTGGTAGAGGGAGGCACTGGCACTACATTTAGCAGATAACTTTTTTTTGTGATGATGCATCACACACTGAACTCTACTGGAAATGACAGAACGTCATACCATCGGGGTGGTAGGCTATCTGTCCCTGTAGGAAATAACTGCACACATGGGTACACTCACCCACCATGGCATGACACTTGGTTGTGTGATTTTATTATGTGAATACACACACACAAACACACACAGACACACACACACATGCATGCACATATACACACTGCAGTGCTGAGGAGGACTGGGTGGCAGAGATAGGCCATAGCAGTCTTTTATGAATGGTTGATCCTGTAACTGTATTTGGCACGCTGCTCCTTGCTGCTCTCTCCCCTCTCACCAGAGAACATCCGAGACCTTTGATAAATACCTAGACTTAGTGTCACGACAAGCTCTTCCGTTCCCATTCACCGCCACAGAGCACTGCCTGTAGGTGTTTCAACTTCGGATGAAAGGAAAGTGATCGATCACACGGATAAAAAGGACACAGTTTAGGGCTGAATCCACATCGATTCATGCCAGACTGAGCGGTGGTGGTTTTAACCCTAAAAGACACTCTTGTTATATTGAGGACGGCAGCTCAAATTGAATCTTTCTCTGTCTCGGCGTCTCAGTGGGAGGCGATTGTGGGTTTTTGTCCCCAGATTAGGGCGGTTATAGAGCTAGCTAATCCTGCCGGCTCTTCCATGTGGGAGTGGCAGTGGGGTGTCTTTGCTGCGCGGCCAGCCGTACTCTAATGGGTGTGAGATTGGGGTTTACGCGAGCACGCTCACTCACACACACACCCTGAGACACACAACACAAAGTCTAAATTTGTTTCAGGATTAAAGGCATCACCTCAATGACTGACATAATGCCACAGGCATTCCCACGGTAACCCTGACGAGGTTGGCCTGTATGTGTGTGCGCGCCCGTGCGTGTGTGCACGTGTGTGTGTGTTTGTATGTGTTTGTGTGGCTGCATTTCTAAATTCTGCATAGGAGAAAAACAGAGAAGAGAAGCAAAGAGAAAATGAGAGAAGAGACACACACACACACACACACACACACACATCTCCAGTCCCTCTAGAGAAGCAGCTGCCCAAGTTGGCAGGCCATGTCCCTCTCATTATGCTGGCCAGTCACTCGTGTCCTGGCTCCCTCTCCCCTGCTGCTGCTGCTGCTGCTGCTGGACAGGTAGCATCTGACACACATTAGCCTGCTATTAATGACTTCTGCTGCAGCCATTATCACACACTTAGGGAGAAACACCCCAGGGTGGCATTTTTGCAGTGACATGCATTATATCCAAAAGCATCCAATTTTATCCCAACTCCAGATACGGGTGCACACACTCCGGCTCCTCAAAGTTCAGCAAAACAAACTGTTTTTCTGTCACACGAGGCTCGGTTTCATTGAAATTTCCTTGTTTCTTTACTTTTACGTTTCTTTACCTCTAACAGTAAGATTCCAGGTTGTCTGCAGGTTGGACTCAGAGGTCACTAAGGAGCGGGGGTGTGGTCACTGGACCTCCCACGTCTCCTTCATTGTTGGCCCATGATCCCAAGGGGAATACCACTGTGATTAACATTAATCCTACTAGTCTGTGCACAAACAACTCAGACACCATCTCAGAGCCTCCGACCTCACCAGCAGGCTTTTCAGACCTCCATCCTCTTCTCCTCGCAATCCAGTTCAGTTTTTGCTATTGTGTCTGTCCAAGGGTCATCGTCAGTTGACAATATTTTTCCATCCCACCCCCTACAACATACAAACCGTACCGTGGTCACAGTATTGAGGAATAGGATCACCAAGCACCTTCCCTCCATTGATTGCCATGAAGATTATGAGTGCATGGGAATCTGGTCTTCCATGTCATAACCAAAACTAGAGGAGGAAATAGAGGAAAGTGTCACAGGTTGGTGGAGGAGAATTTGACTTCATGTTTTTATTTTCTTTGACAAATTGTACTTAGTTATTTTTCTTCCCCAGACACAAATCGTACCCACAGTATTGAGGGACTAAAGGATTATCAAGATTATCCGGCATTCATGCACCATCCCTTCACTGATTGCCATGAGGATTAGAATGGGAATCTGGTCTTCCATGTCAAAACCAACACATGCAAACAAGCCTATAGAGGAAAGTGGAGAATTTGACTTAAAGCGTGTTTTTCATTTTCCTGGACATTTTGTAGTTTGTTATTTCCCCTCACCAGATGCTTGTCATGTTCACTGTAGTTTACATTTCGATTTTAGGCCCTTCAGTTTCAAGTAAGAATGTCGGCAAGCTGGCCTAGTAGTCTGACAGACTGCAGAGACTTGGATCTCTGTGCCAGCCAGTGCGTCCTATCAAAATGTCCTTGATCAAGACATCGAATCCCTACCTGCTGACTCATTGTACTGTATGAGCCTTCAGCCAAAAATGCAAACAATGCTAACAAGCTGTTTTGGAGGAACTGAAAGACATAAGGAGATATTTTTTCACAACTCAGAGATGAAGAAAATAACAAAGTAAAGCTCTAAAACTGTCAAGGCATCCCTTTAAGTCCCTGTCTCCTCCGACAGAGTTCACTAAACACGAGCACCAAACTCTGCATCAGACACAGAGCAGAGAGCACAGAGATGACCATTATGCACAATTACCCACTAGAGAGGAAAGTCGAACTCCACAGCTTCAATAATATTTTCTTAAGATCAGGTGGATGAGAGAGTGACGGGTAGATTCTACATAAGCAGAGCCGAGGGGGAAATGGGTAATTATCACTGAATATCGCCGACTCTGAGACATGGTACCACACAGAAAGAACTACCATTACTGGTGTTTTGACTGAAACTCAATACACCCTCGCTGCGTATGTGTGCGTGTGTGTGTGTTTTGCGCAAGCATCCAAGTCATCCAATTTCAATATCCAGGCTCACACGACACAGACGGGGATACCAAATCGCATGAGAGCTCCTCCACAGCTCTGCGCTGCGATGAAAGCCTGCAGGTTTTGATGAACCTCTACAAAAGCAGCAGGCGGCGTTCATTTTCCACACCTCTATAGAGAACATCAAGTTAGCAAAAAAGCCCCGCAAGCGAGAGAGAGAGAGAGAGAGAGAGAGGGAGATTTAAGAGAGACGGATGGAGGAAAAAGGCGCCAGCAGGCTGGCAAGGAGAGTTTTGCCCTTCATCAGCCCTCCATCCCTCTATCCCTCCATCTCATTAAGGATGGATAGATGATCAATAGGAGAGAAGCAGTGCAAGGGGATTAGGATTAGAAATCGATGGCTTTGTTTTCTCCAGCCGGCCAAAGATAAACACTGCCTTAAGACACTGACAAGGCAACACAGAGACTTTCGCAGTGTTTCATGTGTGTGTGTGTGTGTGTGTGTGAGGGCACGGCGCTCTCTCTGTGCGGACAGGCAGGCATCTGCTCACAGCTTCTCACACCCCGTTAAAGAGAGGCACTTCGATCCCTTTTACTAGATTGGGAGAAGCGGGGGGATGGGCTCGGATCCAAGTAAACAGGATTTAGAGACTCTGTTCGTGTGTTGTAGACTTTTTCCTCAGCACACACCACCATGCTATAGGCTCGTTTGGAATGTTTCAAGATGCTCTGAGAATAGCCGGAGATGACTGGTGGAGGGGTGATATCGGAATACGCCGGCTCCAAAGAGCGGCGATGCTCCTGAAAAACCTGAGTGGGCTGCAAGGGCTGAGGCAAGGCATTCTGGGTAGGTGAGGCTTTAACTCCCACACAGAGATTCAAAAACATACCCCCTGCTTTGATCTCTCTCTCTCCCTCTCCCTCTCCCCCCCCCCCTCTCTCTCTCTCTCCTTCCCTCTCTTTCACTCTCTGTCCTTTACACACACACACACACACACACACACTCTCCCTGTTTGTTGTTGCTTTTCTCCCCTGTCTCCTTTGAAAGAACAAAGGCATTTGTTTATGTTTCCTGCAGATGAAAGCTCGGCTTTGTGACGGCCCATTTCACCCCAGGTACAGATGCCGGTGCACCATCATTTTTCTTTAAGTTCAAGCTCTGAAATCCTTTGAAAGAGAGGATTTTAGAATACTTTTACTCTGATAAGTATATTTTCTTCTTGTTTACTTTGTGCTAAGCTATACTTTCTGATAGCCGTAATAATATTGTTCCCTTTGACAGTCGTTATTTTCCATTATTCATTCATTTTCTCTACCCGCTTATTCCTATTTAGGGTCACGGGCCGCTGCTGAAGCCTATCCCAGCATGCATTGGGAGGAAAGCAGGGAGACAGCCAGGTCAGGTTGCCGGTGCATTGCAGGGCTAACACGGATAGACAGACACTCACATTCCCATTCATACCTACGGGCAATTTAGAGTCTCCAGTCCATCTGACTTGCATGTCTTTGGACTGTGGGAGGAAACCCACGCGAAAACGGAGAAAACATGCAAACTCCACACAGTCAGTGCGAGAGAGCTGTGTGTGTGTGTGTGTGTGTGTGTGTGTGTGTGCGCGGTGGGAGGGTGGGGGGGATAGAAAGGTGGGGGGAAAGAGGGAAGAAGGAGAGGGACAATTTCATTCCAGGACAATTGGCCAGGTGGCTGCTGATCCTTGTCCATCACACATTCCATCATGGCCCGACATGGCTGACTTGTCACCCTGAGTGACATTCGCAACTCTGCCTTACACATACACTTAACACACAAGGGCATACACACACACACACACACACACACACACACAGGTGAACACACTCACTGTCATTTTTTGCAGGTGGGCTCACGAAACGTACTGCATGTTTTCTCTCACTTATACTGATAACATCTTTCTGAAGATAATTCCTTGTGTAGTTTCTACTTTCCCATATATTTCATCTTTGATTTTTGTTCTCTGGTTTCTCTCTGTCTGCATGTGTGCATGTGAGAGAGAGAGATAGAGAGAGACAGATATAGAGAGAGAGAGAGCGAGAGAGAGCGAGCTAAAGAGAGAGAGAGAGAGAGAGAGAGAGAGAGAGAGAGAGCTTGTTTTACCGCAGATACTCAACCAACTTCCCAAAGGACTGCTTCGGTTGAAGCCATATTGATCCATGTCTGACGGTTTATTTTAGCACCGGAGCATATAAACTCTTCTCCCTCTTTCTGTCTCTAACACACACCATGAGAAACACAGAGAGAGCGAGGGAGAGTTTAGATCTCAGTGAAGACATGAAGAATTCATACCATGATGGTTATGGGTGTTAGAATGTCAGTGAGATGTGGAGGGGTGAGAGAAGGGCCAATGGAGGCTTTTGACACGATGTGATCTTTACAAAGAACAGACCAAAATAAATTATTAACAGGGAGCTCATATATAAGGATGTGCCTTCATGAAATCTAACATGCCAGTGCACTTATAGAGTCTTGAAGCTTCTGGTATTCAAGATTTTAAGTTGAGATTTCAATCAAGCTGTGGCAGAATTTAAACACTTTATTTCTGAGACATTCTGTTGCCATCTAGTGGCCTAATTATGCAAATACAAGTTTATTATTCAACCAGGTGAGAGGGCTGATCTTGTGCTTTGCTGCTGGTGTGTGAAATTTATGTAGCTACACATTTTATGAAAAATATGTAAAGTAAATCCACCAAAATATTTTTTTTTACACAACATAATCTTTATTTTCTTTTACACAGTGATGAGCTATAAACACTGTTGCCTACAAACAGGCATATTGATTTCAGCAGACACGAATATTACAGTAATATGTCACAGCAGTGCTCAACAAAGACAGCGAAGTCTATGGTAAATCTTGTTGCAACAAGTATTCCCATGTATGGAAGAAGGAAGGTGTGGTTATAGTGAGTACTGCAGGTAGATTTCTTTTCTGACTTTCTGTACATAAAACTGTTATTTCCTTTAGTTCATTTCTTTATTTTATTTTGTTTATTCATGATTGTCCCAGTGCCAGTACAGACAGCGGGGATGTGCATATTTCATAGTTCTCACACAGCCAACATGCTTATAGCTGGTAGCAGAATTTCACGGCCTATAACAACATATGGAATTTACACTTTTGACAATTAGGCAGGACAAAAAAAAACAAAAAAAAAACATTATTTGTAACATTTACGTGTCTCTCAACCACACATTCATACACATGCAAACACTCACATGCACACACAGAGACATACGGGCACATACAGACTTACATGCATGAGTGTAAGCACACACACATACACACTTTATCTACAATTTACAAAACATAATTAGATTCACTTTTTTTTTCATATCTCCCCTGTCTTCCTAAATCCTGAAAAGGTGTAATTGCATGGCTCCTATTGTTTTGACTCTGATTCAAAGATTCGGTATTTATTCACAAAATATTTGCATATAAATGGGATTTTTTTTTTATATATGTATCTCTTATTTATTTTCTTCTTCATTCTGCGTGATCCAAAAACAATTTTGAAAATGAGTGAGTCAGTAAGGCATTATGAACACAACCATACATTGTCAGATCAAAGTTTCTTAAGTGGACCACCAGACGCTACTGAAAAAAAAACAGATCACTGAGAGAATACTGTGCATACATAACACACAAAGACATCAACTGACCGCAATTTCAAACAATGGATGAAAGCAAGATGAAAGATAACAAAACATGTACAGTTTCAAAAGACCTCAGCTGGATGTACATTGTTAAAGTGCTAAAAATAAAATTATATACATTTTAGATTTTGTGAAAAGACATGCCCCCGCCCCCCTTTTTGAAAAGTTAATAAAATAAATACATGAATCAATGCTAAAGTAGTTGAGCATTAGTCAAGGAGGGAAATCAAGGTAACCGGTGTCCGTATTTGCATAGCCAGAGCTGGTACAGTGTAGCGTGACTTACACACCCATGAACACTATGGAAACGCTATGAAACCTCCGCTCCAGGCAGGACGACCGCAACAACACCTGACTGTTTTTTTTTGTTTTTTTTTACTAAAAGACCAAAGCTTGCTCACCAAGAGACAAGAAAAGAATGACAGGACATGGCTTTGGGACGCCAAAACAGAGGAGGAGCACGTTCCACAGCACAACAAAACCAGCCACAGTGCCACTCCTTCTACCTTAGCTGATTGTATGTGATTTGAGTTTATTTCTCTTCCTGATGGCAGTCACATACTCCAGGAATTGAAGCTGAATGTCTTTTTTTTTTTTTTGCATACTATTTAGATAACAAGTGTGTGTCTGTGCGTGTATGTTTGTATGCTTATATGCTTGTTCCTGCATGTGTGTGTTTTTCGTTGGTCTCTCTCACAGTTGGCAAAGCAAGCCTCCACATGCAGCTTGGACAACCAGCAATAAAGATCAAAACTTCATAGAGTGTCCTGGTGGCTTTATGATACGTCAGAGCTTATCGGTGCAGAGTCAGACTCTGGCTCCACCCATCACTTCCATTCCCACTGACAAGTTACTGCTGGAGGAAGGAGAGAGAGAGGGAGAGAGAGGGAGAGAGAGAATAAACTGTAAGAGAAAATGCAGGTATCTACCCTTCTCTCTAGTGTGATATTATGATATGAATGCAGCACCTAGATAAAGCATGAATGAAGTGTATACTTACTGTCTCACTCTCCCCATCTGAGCTCCTTCTGGACTCTGAGCCGCCGTGTAGAGGAGAGTACACCCAGCTCCGATCCTCCTGAGTCTGCTGTTACCAAACACAGCCAGCAGAGGGCAGCAGCAGAGGAGAGGAGAGGAGAGGAGAGGAGAGGAGAGGAGAGAGGAGAGGAGAGAGGAGAGGAGAGGAGAGGAGAGGAGAGAGGGGAGGAGAGAGGGGAGGAGAACAGAGGAGAGGAGAGGAGGAGAGGAGAGGAGAGGAGAGGAGAGAGGAGAGGAGAACAGAGGAGAGGAGAGGAGGAGAGGAGAGGAGAGGAGAGGAGAGGAGAGAGGAGAGGAGAACAGAGGAGAGGAGAGGAGAGGAGGAGAGGAGAGGAGAGGAGAGGAGAGGAGGGGAGAGAGGAGAGGAGAGGAGAGGAGAGAAGAGGAGAGGAGAGAAGAGGAGAGGAGAGCAGAGGAGAGAAGAGGAGAGGAGAGGAGAGGAGAGGAGAGAGGAGAGGAGAGAAGAGGAGAGGAGAGGAGAGGAGAGAGGAGAGGAGAGAAGAGGAGAGGAGAGGAGAGAAGAGGAGAGGAGAGGAGAGGAGGAGAGGAGAGGAGAGGAGAGGAGAGACACATGTATAAAGACATTCCCCAAACATTGGACAGTTTAAAGCTGCATTATGCAATTTCGCACATTGGTGGCTCCAAATAGCATTGAGAGGTAACTGTTTGAAAAATCTAAACTTCAACACTCAGAAATCATGTAACGTGACGTCAATAAACTGCACACAGCACGCTCATGTTTACCAACTCGGCCGGTCTGTGATGCTTTATACCAAAGGAAACCAAACGGACGAGGGAGGCAAAAGATATGATGTTAAGTTCTTTTTGTATTTCACTCTTACGTTTCAATTCGTACACTTTTGCGCATTTGTGTACACTTCTAAGAAGTTGTGTACACTTCTAGTGCGCACATCAGAATTTCATTTGCCTGAAATAGGGTGAATCTACAGGGTCTCAATTAAGGGGGGTGGGACGCTCCTCTCTACTGCAGCCCCACTTTGTGGTTTACGCTGATAAGAAAGGTGTCATTTTACATCAAAATCTTGCCTAGTGCAGCTTTAATAAACAGGAGGTTGTCAATGTCACTCAGAGAGATTTCATTCCAGCAAGGCACGACAACACTAATCAGCTCGTCAGCTCTCAGAACTAATTATACCCGAGTGCTACGGGCCGTAAGCTGGAGGGAACTCATCACTAGGAGCACAAAGCCAGTGCAAGCTGCAGTGTGCTCCTGATAAGTGCAGGTCCAAGACGCTCAAACATTTTCCATTTTCCCTTTATTGGTAGCTGCATGCTCCGCTAAAATGCATGTAGTAATGGCCCTTCAGAAGTTACAGTTTGAATTTGCAGTGCTTTTGTGTAGACTTAAACACAAAGTCATGTGAAAAGCATGGTGTCTGTGTTCTACTGTACTGACATGACTTTTGAAGGTCCATAAGCCGCTGTGCTTGTGGCAATCCCAAAATGGAGCAGCTACCAGGAGTGCGATGGTACATGGAAACAAACATCTCCTAGCATGACAAATGACTCTAACTACCTTGGTGGTGACTTACATTGTAACCTGAGCTAGAGTTTAGCTTACGGCGGCCAAGAACTGGAGAGTACACCCAATATCTGCCATCTGCATACTGATGGATGGACAGACACACACACACACACACACACGGATGCACACATACGCATATAATATGTGCACAGGAGAAGGGTGGGCATGGAGAGAGTTGAAGGGAAATGACAATGGGGGAGAAAGATGAGGGGAAGGCATTAGGAGGGGTATGATGGAGGAGAGAGAAAACAAGGAAAGAAGAAGGAGAAGAATGGAGAATGAATGACATTATGTAAAATATAAAATGATTCACACATGATTCACACAAAATAAATCGGATGAGAACTATGCAGTTGGAATTATGGAGATGATGATGACAGGGTGCATGAATGCAGATTGACAGATATAAAAACTGTATGCACACACATCATGCTGTGCAGGACACACAACCCCGATGTATTGCTGATACATTCAAAAGCATGAACTATGACTGGTGACAGCCTCGTGCTCCAGAAAGAAAATACATTTTGGTCAGTGAAAGCACCCCATATTACATGCACACTCCAACACACACCCTCCCCCCCCCCTCACCCTCATAACTCTACCACGCTGTCCTGACTGGGCCACTGGAAGAGACCCAGTAAGCCGGACAAAAGCAGAGAGAGGAAAAAGCATCTTTACTCTCTGGGAGAGGACTGACATTAAAACAACAGTGCCAAACGATGCCTGAACTGTACTGACCCAATAATAAAATGAATTCTTAAATACATGGTGCTGTTCACATATTAGATCCTTAATGAAACAGCCAGCAGTCATGAAGATTGATTTTCATGAGTTTTTTTTAAGGTTTCAGTGAGTTCATCTGAGTGAGGCTGGGGGCACACTAGAGGATTATTGGGCCGATTAACACCATATTTGGCCAGCCAGAAAATCAGGAGAGGAAACCCTGTTCAGGGGCTTGGTCGGGTCCGAGGGTCTGCAAAGATTATCTGGTTGTGTGAGGAGTTCACAGATTCAATTTTAACCATCCCAATCGATTGTGTGATACCACATCCTTGCCTAACTGTCTAGCGTGAGCACGACTGACAGACAACAAAATCTGTGAAATCCGGCGTTATGTTTTCAAAATGGGGCAGGACTTTAAAAGTCTTCTAGTGTGTCCCCAGGCTGGAGGCAGTTCACTTTACAGCTCAGTTTGGTTTGGTTCAGTCATGCGAAACAGGCCATTATCTCAGTTTCAAAATCCTCAACAAAAAAAAAACACACAACAGTGGGAGAGACTTACAAAGTAGATGTCGGAAACCTGCACCTCCCCATCCAAGGAGTTGTGGCTGCTGGACACAGACAGCTGATTGGACAACGTGTGCGACGCTTGCCGGGGCACCTGGGGGCTCGGAGGGAGGGAGGAGGGAGGGGTGGAGGGCAGGTGAGAGGAGCTGAGGGCGGAGGAGTGAGGAGCTGCGGGGCAGATGGGGGTAAATGCTGAGGCGGGAGGGAGAGTGGAGGTTTTTAGAGCGGAAGGAGTTATTGAAGAATGACGAGCGGAGGACTGAGGGGCCGAACGAGGGATCGGAGAGGGAAGAGTGGAGGACTGAGCAGCTGCGGCAGAAGTGATGGGATCGGCGGATGGATGGACGGATGAAGGAAGGGCGGAGGGCGGTTGGCCGGACGAGGGAGCGGTGGGAGCGGCAGAGACGGAGGAAGGAGGAAGGGTGGAGGAGGCGTGTGCTGAGGGCGGACCGATAGAGGGAGGGGAGGATGAAGGGATGGCAGAGGAGTGACGGTCAGAGGACGAGGTGGACGACGTCACTTCTGTCAGCTGTGTGAGCTCCGTGCTCTTTGGGACTTTACTGTGAGAAGCAAGAGAAGAGACGCTGTCAAAACACTGTCACACAGGGAGCTATGGACGCTATGTGTGTGTGTGTGTGTGTACCTGAGCTCCACCTCCACTGTAATGGTCTCCTGCTTTTCCTCATGCACCTCAACTACCTCCTGTTGTGACCTGGAAGTACATGGGACAACACAGGATGTGACATCAGCAGGCAAGGAAAGAGCGTTATGGTGAGAAGCAGCAGAAGATGTTTGGTGAGTGAATGCAATCCTGCTTTGTGTCTTTATGTCTTTGTACTGACTGGATATGACACTGCATGTTTGGATGATGATGCTCACCTGACCACACTTGGGGAGTGCATTTGCCTCCTGTAGCGTGGGTGCTCCGGCGTGTCGAAGGGGGTGGTGGGTAAGGAGTTGTTGGAGGAGAGGGTGGTGGCGATGGACGCCGTGGTGGCATCTTCAAAGGAAGGAGGCGTGCAGGGCAGCTCTCTCCCTGATTAGCATGATAAAATGACAGATATAAATAGATTGTGAGGTCTGAAATGTGATGTGTGATGTGGCAAGATGAGGAAATATGAGAGGAGAATAACCAACGCAACTCCAATGCTTTAACAGAATCAGTCATAGTCAAATATCTGAGCAACAGAAAGTATCAGTGTTTGTACCATGGAGCATACTACTGTCCTGCTTCTGTACTGGACTATAGCTGGACTATACACCTATACACCTCATATCGCTGTTGTCCTGTGAAAACCACATAACTCCAATTTTGGTGATTTTCATGTTTTCACTTCAGTTGAAGGATTACAAGCTCCTCAGAGAGTTGAGAAAATTCTCTGACCTCTTGGGCTTATGAAACCAAAAGACAATCCAAAGGATAAAGTCAGAAATGCATTGTGATCAAGCTAAAACAAGGCTGTTTTTCTTAGTTCCTGAAAAGTTGACATTTTGGAGATACAGACAATAACTGTAAATGATGAACATTTGCTTTTGCACACCCTGCACATATGACCTTGAACTGAACTGTATATCTGTGTACCGGTTGACTGCCCTTGTATCTGTACATTTTTTGGTAGCAAGGCAAGGATGCTGCTTATCCTCTTTGCCTTTATTGCATTTATTATAGCACCTTTATTTATTGTATTGCTGTGAACACCTTGCTCTCTTCCTTTTCTGCTATATCTATCTATATCTAGTCTTGATTTGTTGTTTTTTTTACTTTGATTCTGCTGCCACAACAATGCAATTTCCCCACAGGGATCATTAAAGGTGCACCTCATTTCATGGAGAACGAGTGAAAAACAGGCACATCCTGTATGTCAACAGGTGCCAGACAGAAAACAGGACACAGTAGATGGAGTCTGCACACTGTATAGCTCCCAGAGGTCTATTTTATTAATACCACTAAGTGACATTTCGAGCTGTCATGCTCCTCATCACCTCATAGAAAATGAAAATGGCACAGTCAACTCCAAACAGCCAAATCCAATAGGGTGCCAGGTTAAATAATAACAAGGTTAGCTTAATAAACAAGTAGAGACTGAAGAGTGATTTTGGTTCTTCCTTGTTGGATTCTGAAGCTGGCACCCAATTGAGCGTGCCATTTTCACTTGCTATGAAATGAGGTGAACCTTTAATGATCCCTGTGGGGAATTTTTTCCTGGATATATCGCCTCATTTCATCTCGTGACAATACAGTCTGGTGTAACAGAGTTTACAAGAAGTCGTACCATCGTCCTCCAGCATGGGGAAGCCACGAGCTCCTCGCAAGTTCTCCAAGTTGTCCAGGTTTTCCTGCCTCTCGTCACTCACTGAGGGACACTGGCCTCCTGACGAGCCTGCTCCAGGACCGCTGTTCTTGGACATGGACGGAGCCCCTCGCCCCCTCTTAGACGGAGACGACCGCAGTGCTGTGAGTGCAGAGGGCAGAGGACAGGTTACTAGTACGCTCATTCAAAAAAAAAGTAAGATGTCATGATAATACAAAAGAAAACAAAAAAATTCCTTTATTAATATTGTTGTCATCGAGCGTAACGTATGAGAGTTTGGCTCATGCTCATGTGTAAACTCACAGCAACTCTTCCTGAACACAGTGGAGCTGCAGAATTTGTAGAACCTTTCAGCGTAGAAACCAGGTCTGTGAACTGACACTGTGTCCTGAGAGGAAAGAGAGAAAAGAGAGAAAACAAAGAGAGAACAGAGGAAAAGAGACATGTGAAGAGTCACAGCAACAAAGAGGGCAAGACGGAGAGAAAGAGACAGAAAGCATGACTCATTGATGCGTGTTTGCTGAATTATTCAACTGTAAGCAGAGCAGCAGAGAGCGGTAGGAGCAGCAGAGGCCTTTTCACAGCGTCTATCAGATGCTGACTGAATGTCCTGCCCAAACAGTTTCTGTAACTACACACACGCATGACCAAACCGCTATGAAACAGCTCAGCTCATTCTGATCTGGCTTAACTAGGTGTGGTTTGCTTGGATACAGACTTTTATCAATTATGTGAAAGCTACTCACTCCATCATGGATGAGGGACTTCCACGAGTGCTCCAGTTTCTTAATCATCCTGTCAGACAAGAAATGAAATGATTTCATTCAACTCATTCAATGACTCATTGTTATTAGCGGGCAAGAGAGGGCTGGATCAGTAGCTATGGCTCCACTTGTCATTTTGGCATGATTAATAGATCTGATTCGAAAGATCAGATTTTATGATAGGCCTCTCACATCTCTCTATATCCACACTTGCTGTGAAAATAGATGTTATGTGTCTCCTATGGCTGTATATTTATTTCAATTTGTGTCTGAATTACTTTTTCCTCCTTTCTGATAGAAGATCTGACACCAGTGTGAGAAAATACATTTTTTGTGCATTTAAACCTGTCACTCAATATGTTCTACTATATCTACTATACAAATTGTCAATTTTTCCGATTTTTCTCAATTCTTTTTTACTTTTCTCGTGAAATACTGATTAGTTTTCAGCCTCTAGGCTTCCTCTGACGATCAAATGAAACAACACCTGAAAAGAGAAAAGGTTGAACTATTCATCACTCTGCATATGCAGCCTGAGACGGGGGGGGGGGGGGGGGGGGGGGGGGTTTGCAACTAGGCATCACTGTGTTTTAAGGGGTCACGAGCCAAAAAGGTTGAGAACCACTGGGTTAGTAGGTGTTAAAGGTGCTACGTGTAGCATTTTTAAACACTAATATATAATTGTAAAATAAATTGTGATACTTTTGTATATGCAACTGGCCACTGGTATTTTTAGTGCTTGTGTTTCTCAAAATTAAGACCACATGTCCCATAAACCCTGTTTCTTCAGGCCGAGGATGCTGCTACTTGGATAAACATGAGGACAAGAGGATAAACATGTTGGAAGTGATTTTTCCATCGGCCTTTCACTCATTCTGCCATCTGGCATTGTGAGAAACTCTGAAAGCTTAGGCTGGTAGAGGCTGCAATCTTCTCGCCGACGGTCTCGTTTGTTTATAGTAATTATATCAATGTCTCATAATTGTTGCAGTATTGATTTGATATTAAAATGCTACACCTTTATAGCACCTTTAAAGCCAGCAGTGATGTGTGGTGATGTGTACCTGTAGGACTGTAGGATGTCAATGATGCCAATGAACAGCAGGAGGCGCTCTCCTTTGCCACCCACGGCCGGAATACCACCCATACTGGAGACAGAGGAAGAAGGTGTGACTTTAATGATCTGTGGAGCATACATTTTGAAATGGTGTGCGTGTGTATGCATGTGTGTGTGACTTACGTGTCGTCGTGGTCCAGTGTGTCCCTGCATGTGGAGCCTCCCTGGATAGACTCCATGGCAGTGGAGTACAAGGCTCTCTGGGCTGCAGGCTTCTTCTCGTCTCCCACTGCAGGTGAACCCTGGGCCTGCTGGTCTCTCTCCGCCTGGGTCTGGTTGTGGACCCCGAGCAGCAAACTGTAGTCCATGATCTTAAAACTCTCCAGGACCTGGCGCGCAACACATACGTGATTTATTCAAGACATTTGCTACACTGACCAGAAAGTCACAACATTTTTTATGTGTGGAATTTATTTTCCAGCTGGGCGCTTGGCAAAAATTAGCATAAGCATAACACATGCTCACATCTTTCCAATCCACTCCCTACTCCTACATTCCCTACATTCCTCTACTCCCTTATTTTATCTTTCAATCGCTTTCTCTCTCTCATCCGTCTCTCTAGATAGCCTGAGAGCAATATCTGGTCTGCTTGTATCACAGTTATTCTATTTATTTACCAGCCAACTACCAGCTGTGCCGCTTTGTTAAAATAAGAAATGCAAACTGTGCTAACAAGCTATTTCTATGAACAAGGACACACAGTACCACACTAGGGGAACATAGGCTAATATGTGAATGAGTTACTTTCTGGATCCATGAGGTGCTTTGCATTTAAAAATGGGGACAAGTATGGACACTTTTTCACACAATGTGACAAGTTTTAGGTGAAGAAAAAAACAATAAATTGCAATTCCAAAGATATCCCTAGTCTAAACTAGCCCCCTGTATTCCCAACCTCACCCTCTCCTCATCTCTTCCCATTCCATTCCTCCATCCCTACCCCCCTTCTCTCTCTCACCAGACAGTCTCTCTGCAGGGTTTTGACCAGGGCGCTGTATGTGTCCTGGTCCAGATTGAGACCTTCAGGAACGTCGTTCAGGAAGTCCAGGTCTTTAAAGGTGGGCCTGGACTTCTCCCTCTCCTTCTTGGACGCTCGCCTCTTGTAGGTGGAGCCCTTCAGGTCGAACTTGAGGTGCATGCGTACGGCGCGGGGCAAAACATTGTTCATCACAACAATCCTGATGTTCTTGCCCCCGGACTGGACGCAGTAGAGGCCAAAGAACTTTGGCAGTAAAGTCCGGGGGTTCTGGTTCAAGTTCTGGAGAGAGGCAGAAGTAGAGGAGGCAGGGAGGAGAGGGAGAGGTGAAGGTGGAAAAGGTACTGTATATTGATTGATAATGAGACTTGTAGGGTATTTCTCCCTGCAGGGCTATCAGTATCTTGGCCCCAGTCCCGTTCACCTGCCAGACAGCGTGACTCACCTGCAGGCCTCGGCCCTATCATGTGCATGCTTAACCTGTTAAGGAGTGCTTAGCGCGGGTCGTGGCCAGGCACAACCTCTCTCCTTTTGTCTAGCACAAAGCCACTGGCTAGCGTCACTGCTGACCAGGGTCAACAACAGGGGGTCGGATAAAGAGGATGAGAATGACCAGTAGCTTAAATCACTGTCTTGCTCTCACACAAATACACATGCAGGCACCCGGCTAGCATAATGTTTCTCAAGTGTCTGAATGGGCACATTGTATTACAAAATCTGTCTTTCAATCAACTGGATTATGACTCCTTGCATTTTCCAAAGAATGAAAAGTAATTCAATAGAAATTAAATATTTGCTGTGCATGGAGTAAAAATGGGGCTTCTGTAATAACTAGTTTCCCCAAGTTACTGAGATTATTCTGATGAGGGAGGGGCTTGATTTGACTCACCATATAGTATCCAGGAAGTAATTTCTGCAGAAACTCGGCCTCCTTGTGCTGGACAGTTTTGATGATGAACTCGTCATCACAGGTCACATAGAATATGGAGCCGCTTGCCCCCGGATTTGACAACTCAATCAATGGCTCGTTACATAGAGAATACTAGACACAGAGACACAGAAGAACATATATTAACATTTAAACCAGTTTAGTATCATACACAGGGATACTTGACCCAAAATCTCAAAAGATTCTTTAAACGCAAAGCATCAGAAGAACCATAACAAGTGAACTGGTCTTAAAGGAATAGTTTGACCTTTTGGCAAAAAAGCTTTTTGAAATTACAATTCTGTAATGAGACGATTGGCAGTAGTGCATTCGGTATTATTGTATTTTTGTTTAAGGCTTTAGTATAGTCTCAAAATGTTGGCTCCAATAGAGTCTCCAATAGAGTTACCAAATGGTATTGCTCATCAGCAGCAAAAGGGACTCTACAATCAAAAACAATCATTTTTGATGATGCCCTGATACACTGCAATATTAAAAGAGTTTGATTACTAATTACTGTATGTGTGCACAGTACTGGGTATGGATAGACATTGTAGGGGTGGGTGGGCAGAATGATTTATAAATGTAGGAGAGTAAATTGTGCATTACTGCACTTACACCCTGCAGTGTTAATGAAGGTTACATTACTAATTTGTGTTGTGAAGTGGGGGTTAAAGGGCTTATGGTTTTACAAGTGTAAGAATAACTCTCTGTAAAGTGGAGCGATTTAGACACTTTCTAATTGTTGAGATCAATTCTATTAGAGTCTGATGATGATTTTGCCATGTCCATTTATGATGTATGTATGAGTATGACAAGTGCACATCTCTTCTGTTGGATTAGTATAACATAGTACCTATAATTCTTACGGCTTAGTCAATCAAATACACACACACACACACACACACACACACACACAAACAGGCAACAGACAGAGACACACGTGCGCACACACGTGTGGACACCCACTCACACCCACACACCCACCCACACACCACACCCACCCACACACCACACACAGCCACAAACGCAAACACAGTCAGCCCTCTGACTGAGACTGTCTGCTGCTGCCATCACTTGGAGCTTAAAAAAGAAAGCTTTAGTCCGCTAATCTCCATCTGGCACAGGTAGAATGTGAGCTTAAACGTGTGACTGAGTGCACTGTATGTCTGTGTGTGTGTGTGTGTGTGTGCGTGCACCCTCGCATGCGAGATATGTGAAGACGTGCAGTAATAATTTGATGTGTGTCTGTGTGCGCATGCTTGTCTTTGTGTGAGTGTGTGTATATGTGTGTGGGTGTTTAATGCTTATCCTCAGAGCAGCAGAGCGTGGATGTGGCAGGGGATCAGGTTTTCCTTGATAACCCCACAGGATGATCAGTCAGAGGGAACTTCATCCCTTCATACAAATTTATATTTAGCCCATGTAGTACTATCATCATACAGTATCTGCTACATACAGTATCTGCTACACTACTATCCCATCAAATGAATTATAACAACCAAGTGAAACAAAACAAAAAAAGTGTCCAATTGTTAGTCAGATCTCTGTGTATTTCCACAGCATAATGTCAACACAATTGGGCCCACCTACATTGCCCCGAATGATGCCTGTGTATTATAGGCTCTAGTTCTATTAAGCGATTAATAGCTCAATAGGCTAGCTGTTTTTTAATTGGAAGGTGTTATGTGACATTGTGTAAAAAAGTCCTTTCACTGCTGGTGCTGTATGTAGTAACAAACATCTAAGCTGCATAGCGCTATACAAGATGCTCAAATACTATCAACGCATCATGGGTCATCAGAGGACAGCAAAATATATCAAAATATATATCTCACCAGGTAGTCATCCGGTCGGATCCCAAAAAGCTCTCGGAAGTAGCGGAAGGCAACAGGGGCGTAGGTTTTAAACCTGAAGTCTGGGTAGTGGTGGGCTGGAGTGAGGTTGCTGCCCTCACTGCAGGGAGCAGGGTGGGGTCAAGAGCAAGAGGGAGAGAGATTATATTAGATGCTTCCTACACACGATGCATATACGCATAAACAAAGACGCGCATTCACACAAACACACCTGGGGAAGAAGATGCTTTCGACCACGTAGAAGTCCTGCATCAACACATCTCGCTCAGGCTTGGAGCTGAGGTTGCCAACAGTGTATCCAATACCCAGCTGGATGGCCCCTTTCAAGGCAGAGGACGTGGTCTGAAGGGGGCAAGCAGAGAAAAGGACAATTATGAGGCAAAACAAACCTACAAACAGTGCTTAAGATACATATATACACACTGGATTCGAGCAGAAAAAATAGGAGATGTGGGGGAGATGGGTGGGTCAACAACAAATGAGAAAAAGAGAGATCCAAGGGGAAGGAGAGAGAGACGGGGATGAATGGGTCTCCTGAGAAAGGGAGGAAACTGAGGAGGGGAGGGAGAGAGAGAGAGAGAGAGAGAGGGAGAGAGAGAGAACAGGAAGAAGAAGAAGAAGAAGAAAAAGCCTACCTTCTTGTATGTTGTCTCTCCAGAGGCGTCCACTCTCCTGTGGCCGATCTTCTTCTCATGGGCTGCGCCCGCTCCGAATGGGGACGGCATCTGGCACAGGGAGAGAGAGAGAGGGGAAAAAGCAAATATATGTGTGATATATGTGCGGGTGTTGTCCCTTACAATGATATATAGAAAGTTTCTGTACAGGCAAACCTATATACACACACACAAAGAGGGAGAGATAGAGATGGAGAAAGAGAGAGAGAGAGAGAGAGGTGTATAGTGTGAAGAAGCCTCTCACCTCTGTTATCTGAGCCCTCTTGGCTGGATCTGTGGACAGCCAGAGAAAGAAGAGTAGACACATGAGAAACAGACAGGTTGAGAGGAGTATTCATCAGCACATAATTTAGTGTGATGTAGCAATTTATGATTTAGCAAGGAATGCCATCTTGGTGGGCATTAACCACGCAGGTTTGAGCCATGGTAGGTCGAGTATGAAACAGGTCTGCATAGGCACAGACTACTATCCTCAACGGCAGGCTAACTGATACAAGTATCTCTCATCTTCTGCTAGATTTATTGGGGTAAAAATTATCCCTAGTTACAAATGGGATGCCCTGATTTGTTCTGCAGGTGCCAGTCCTACTTCATGGTCCCACAATCTGTGGTTCAGATTATTAGAGTCAGAGGAAACCTGCATAGATAACATGAACGACTATCAAACACCACAGTTTCCATAGTTCATATAGCACAAACAATTCAAGTTTTAATAAGTTTATGTATTTTTTCAAGGGATACCTCGCAAGGAAACCAGCATCATGACAAACTTAGAAGCTGCAACAACTTATATGCAACAACCTATATGTTGTTATAAAGGCATGATGTATAAAGTCAATATACAATCATGGATATTTAATTCATCACTCAACTAAAAAGGATGTAAAATTAACTACATACAGATTTATTTGAAACGAAGAACCATCTCTTTCTACATCCAGCAACTTTATTTATCCACACATATGATAACTTCATCAAGTTCATCCCAACTGGCTTGGAGGTTCACTCACCAGCAGAAGGCTTCGGTGTCTGCAGGTTACTAATTTTTTGATAATCCAGCAAGAGAAAAAAAAGAAGAAGTAAATACCAGGAGAAACCAAAAGCTGAGAATCAGCAATCACAGACTGCCGTGAGGTGCAGTCAGTGTTTTCTATTCCTGGAGCAGCCAGATTTGTTTTTTTACAAGGTGAAACTCTATTGGATTGACTTCCGCCCTAATCTGGCCAAGCTGCCATTGGCTGATGCCTCAAGACAGTCATCAGCAGCCAATCAGAAATGAGGATTAGGAGGCACCACTGACACTAAGGATGCAACTGGACTCTGTGCATGTGCGTGTCTGTGTGTATAAAAGAGAACGAGAGAGCGTTAAGGAAGGTGAAGTGGATGGAGAAGGTGAGGGGGAGAGAGAGAGAGAGAGAGAGAGAGGAAGAGGTAAACCATACAATTCACAATACTTTCAAAGACCACTTGTCTTACATTGTCATACTAATCTCCAGGTCATCTGAGGGTGAGGATAAGGGATGCTGCCACTGACAGAGCAGGGATAATATATTTTTAAGCCATGCTCACGTACAACACACAGCAGATGTTGCTGTTTCTGAAGCACAACAGAAAACACTTCACACAGTAGTAGTACCCCATACATTGTAGAGTCCCTCTGTCATGCATCTATATTTTATTAGTAGTACAGTGGCCACATAACCTATTCCGGTGTTTTTCAACCCAGTCCTTAAGTACCCCATACCCTGCAGTTTTAACTCTTGCACACCTGATTCAGTTAAGGGCCACACTTTCTTATGACACCTTAACTGATGTGCAAGACTAGAGGTACTTGAGGACTGGGTTGAGAAACACTGACCTATCTGATTTAATAACATTGTAATATTGAATTGAATAGGCAAATGGTAGCAGTTTTTCTTCTTTTCGTGTCCCAGATGACTGGTTCCAGATTATTATTTGTTCATTCTGACAACTGAAAAGAGAACAAAATTGGAATTTTATGAAAAATTCCCCTTTGGCAGTTTGAGTGCCACAACAGTGCAAGAGTACTCATACTAGATGGTACTTTTATGATGGTTATTTGTACACATTCAGTAGATTAAGTGAACAAAATACATGAGTCAGTGTGAATTGTCAAAAATCCAAATGGATATGCAGCATGTTTGATTAAAAACCCTGACAGTATGGCAGGATAGTCATGCAGTTAAGGCCCCTGCTGACCAAGGCTCAAATCCCACCAGAGCTTTCTGTCCTGTGCCTCCCCTACTCTGGCTCCCCCTCTGCTTTCCATCTGCCTGAATGAATGGAAATTGCCAAAGGTGAGGTGAAAAATATATAAGAATGTCGTTGTGCTCTGATGACTCAGTGTTGTTGTGGATGCATGGAACAAACTTCAGGTGAAGTAAAAAGTAAAAAAGTCAGACTTACACCGCACACTGCCAAAAATTAGCTGAACAAAAATCTAGCCAAAATAATTTATTAACACAAATGCAGAGTGACAAATGAGTGAGAAACAAAAGTGAGTGGACCCTGAAAATGACATTGCTTTCTCTGATTCTTTTATACACCTGTAACCTGCAGATTAATGCTGCATCGAAGCCTATCAGAACAGCAGAACAATGAGGAGCATCCTGGGTCGGCCGCGCAGACAAACAGTGCCTGTAGGATTAGGGTCAGGCCAGAATAATGTGCCAATGAGCTGCAGACAACAAACAGGACAACCTCGCTGTCTGATTACTACATGTTGGTCTATAAGAGGCTTCAGGCCTGTTTGTTTTGAACATCATATGACTGTGTTAGTGTAGTAACACATTAAAGTTTACTGTAAATTTCCTGAACGTTTTATTGGAACGTACATTCTAGTAATCGTCTCAATGTTGGGAGAAGTATGCCTGGAGGCCTGTGTGTGTGTGTGTGTGTGTGTGTGTGTGTGTGTGTGTGTCAGAGTAAAGAGGATTAGACCTCTCCCTTGTCAGCTGAGAAAATGGCGGCCTGTTGCTGTGACATTAATATGACACTAAACAGAAGAGAAGACGCTCCTGGTGCCCCGAGGCTGGAAAGGTTTCACTCTCTCCACACACACAAGCACAATGCCACCAGCCTCTGGATACAGCTGATAATCTGTGCACAATCATCCAGTGGAACCGCACACATGTATGCGCACACACATACACACACACACACACACACGCAAAGACAACTTGTTGAAGCTACAACACCATCATCTACTGTATATTAGAGAGATTCTGTTCATGCTGTTGTTTAGGACTCAAGGATGAGGGCAACATCAAGTCTGGACAGAATTTCCTGAAGAACGAAATAAATATAAACATGTCACGCGTGCCCCATCGCATATTGTAGCCATGACATTCACAGCAATGCTTTGAGTTGCTGATACCCACCGGGGCTTCGTGTCTGGCTTATATTATAATGCCATATCAGATTACGTAAGGCACTCTTCAGATTTAGTAGGGAAGAGGGAGGTAAAGAGGCAGACGGAAAGAAATATGAAGAGGAATGGAGACTGAAGAGTGGAGCAGATGCCAGCTACCACTATAGCGTGTGTGTGTGTGCTGATAAGATGATTATAGTGGCTAATGGGCAGCCCAGTGTGTGAGGGGGCTTGCATATAGGCGGCTGCTGATGATGTGGGTACAAATGAGGTGCAGTTGATGCAGCCATCATAGCATATCCCACAACAGCATAGTCTCTGTGTCAGAGCAATAAATCAGTTCTTGTGGGGACTCTAGTTAGCTGCTTGGTGTCTATAACGCCTCCCAACTGTGCACCTTGTTTCTGTGCCAGCCTGTGGTGAGCTGACTGACACTGTAGGCCGTTTACAACAGAGCAGTAGTGACTTGAATCTTGACACTGTTGTTATCTAATCCAGCTATTCATTATTCATTTGCACAGCTTAGGTTTCTCTGACTACACTCTTCACTATCTGCCTCAGTGGTAAAAATATCTTTAAAATCCTAACACTAAATCTCTGTTTCGCCTTATAGTCTAGCCTTTTCTCTGTGTGTGTGTGTGTGTGTGTGTGTGTGTGTGTGCCACGTGTGTATTTATGATGAACACGACTAACGACAAACCCTGATACACCTGTCACACCTGTCACATACAGAGGCTATGATCATAAGCCTGTCTTGCCGATCTTGATTCATCAAGGTTCACCTTTCAGATAGTATTGGCCACTTGGTCCCAACTTCCTATCCCCAATGCACCTGCTGTCATTGGCAACTGGGCTTCAAATGATAACACGATGCGACCATTTGTCGTTGTCCAGAAATAAATTAAAGTAGCTGTTACAGGAGGGAATGCATACGAACCGGTGTCCCCCAGGTCCAGCTGTAGAGAGAGGCCGGCGGCCGCTGCCTCGCTCGGTCTCGCGCCCTCCCCGGTTACCGCAGTCGTCTCGTCCATCTCCCGGCTCCCGACGACGACGCGCAGCCGTGTCCTTCGTCAATGAGAATCCGATGCGGTGGTATGCGCGTGGACACGATTTGGATTCCTTCTCATGTCAACTGCTTGAACATTAGAATAGAATTGCCGACTACATAATTTTCCGAATGTGTATTTGTCGTTGTGTATAGCGAGCCGCGTCAGTCACGTCCAGAGCCAGCGGTGCTTCATCTCAGCTGGTGCGTCATTCTCACGCACTGCCGCTACAGCATCGTCATGTTGGCCTCGTTACTCAAAAAGTAACTTATACTCGCTACACATTGTGCATTTCATACGTAGTGCTATTACTTTAAGGCCTATTTATTATTCCATGGGAGAAGCAATCCGTGACACTTTATTATTTTTGTAATACTTTTACGTTACACCCCCCAAATTGGCGATTGTATGAGTAATTTGGGTAATTCAGTTGCTCTTCTCTATGCTTCTGTGATAATGATCAGGGTAAAGATTGTATATGTCTTGCCATCCTTTTAAGTAGTGAGAATACTTGCATCCACAGAAAGTAAACTTTTTCAAAACTATAGGAGTACGAATGCCATGATAAAATTGAATCGGGTTATATGGGATATAACTTTGGTTTAATTTAACTTCAACCTCATATTTAGAGGGGATGCTAACAGTAACGATTTTTTTTATTGGTACATGTAATATTACCTACTGCTGTTACCTAATGCGGCACACTACTCGTTACTGGGGAAAGTAACTATAACGCATTACAGAATAACACGTTACCACCGAACACTAATCACGCTGTGGTTCAAACTGAACTGCATGATCCATAATCCATGCACAACATAATAAATAGGCTACTACAATAATCTATAACATAGCCAACAGGTTACCATTACCATGGCTCAGGTTAGGTTTAATAAGCACATACAAATTGACAAACTCATACACATCATGTAGGAGACAATTTATTTTCTAACTTCATCAAATGAAAAAGGAGAAACATGAACTTCAGACAGACTGTATGATAAGTTCAGTGCAAATAATATTATCAGTAGCATTACATTTGAGAAAGATGGGAAAGCTATGGCAGCCTGTGTCACTACAGCAAATTCATGCATGTTTACACATTGACAAATTGTGACTGAACATTGAGGAACACATTCAGAAAGGATTACATGGCATTCATTATTATTAGGAAAGGGATGGCTGAGTATTTGACAATAAGCTGTGAGGAGTCTCTTCTCTGGATGACTAGTGACTGTGTCCGCTCCTATGTTCATGCAGGGTATTGTGTGGGTGGTTCTGGGGGTTAGTTGCACGCTAGGGATCATCAGGCCTGCCCTCCCCACAGGTGGGTTTACAGACAGGCCGTCACTGGTCCAGACACACCCACCAATACCCAGCAGTCCATAGCAGAAGTCAGGGGTCAGACAAGCACATGAGAAACAGCAGTATTACAGGTATGTGGGCAGGTCCTTCTCCACCACCTGCAGGGAGAAATAAACAGGAGTTAGACAACAATGGAGAATTGAGAATTGCTCCGTTGCAGCACCATGGACAGAGACCCAACTCTGCTCATACACACCAGAGGATCAATGTGGTGTCATGCAAACACATTTCAAGCTTTGGAATGTATCCCGTTTTTTATTCTTATCGTTCTCCATAGCAACATAAATCGAGACACATGATGCAACAATGAGCAAGTTTCCCGAATAAACCCCTAGGGGTCAGCCACTCCAATGAGAAGTGCAGCATTACAACTTTAACGCTCGTATGGTCAATGACACCACCAGATGAGCGATGTTTTAAAGAAGAAACTACTATCCATATCCACCAGCATCATCCGGAAGGCTCAAGCTAAGTAAAGGACAGTATTTTGCTTCAAGTAGAAATGTTATCAAACGGACTGTGAATGATACTCACACTGGGATCATCTGTTGGGCCGTATCTCTTCACCACCAGTCCTTCTCTATTTATAAGAAACTGCAGGGGAATAAGACATGAACTCATTAGCACGTGCATTCCACATAAAGTTGTAGCAGGACAATAATCTAGCGAGACTTAAACACATCTGAATGGAGATGGATCTAAAAAGTAATGATACCAACTATTCTAGCGAGTTACCTTTGTGAAGTTCCATTTGATGTTACTGTGGAGAGAGGAAAGCTCATCAGAACACAAACCACTGAGACTGCATGACTTTACCACAAATTTACTGTCAGATGTTATGACGTTTTACAGTCTCCCCCCAGGCATGGGGCAAACAAAGAGGAGGAAAATGGTTTAAGAGGATGGAGTAACAACCATTACAAAAAAGGTGCAGCCTTGCCACTACAGGGTTTCCTCTACCACAGTCCAGCCCCGGCAGCCTGCCAGCCGAAGAGAACCCCCACCAGGCTAACGGGACTCTAAAATACTACACTGAAAATGTAATGTATTCATATTGGTTTCTAAACACAACAACTGAAGTCATGATGATTTGCACTTGGCATCCTCTGGGCAGCACTGTTCTGAAACTTATTTAAACCACATTGCTTAATTTTGCATAGGAAACTGCATGTGAGCCACTGCTCTTAACTTTGTTGCTTGGGAGCGAGAGCGCATGATTATGGTGTATGGGGTATGCCTGCTGTTAAAGGCACATTCATTCTGAGCTGACTGCTTCCAGCTGCTTTTGCAAGGAAAACAATTGGGAACATCTCACGTCAGAAGAAGGGCCTAATATGCAATATTAATGAAAAACATGAACAATTGTGAGGTGGAAACAAAATTGCTTCTCATGACAGAGCCCAGGGCCTGAATGGCTAGGCTACTCTACAACTCAAAAGAAAATCATCCTTTAAGTGACTCATGTCAGTTTTTGTGCAGTTCCTTCATTGGCCCTTACTCATTTGACATATGCAATGTCATGTGCCTTCTTGTAAGTAGACAACAGTGGGAGGAGGAGAATAACTTACTTTCCCAGAGTTCCCTTGCCCTTGGGTTGTGCCTTCATCCACTTCCAGAGAGGGTGAGCATTGTCTCCGTTCACCTCAATCTTGCTGAAGAGGTCAAACTCTGCATTGAAACCTTTGGCAAACTCTTTAATCTCTGCCTCAGTGCCTGGCTCCTGCATGACAGAGAAAAGGGACACATCCAAGTTAGAAAATTGGAAATAAAAGGTATTGCCACTCAAATAATAATGTGCACGGCGTAAAGATGACTGCATGATAAGGTACACACCATGTCAAAGCTGTCGAAAAGCTGACAGTATGAACTATTTCTTGTGTTTCAGAGGCCCATACTGCCGAAAGGTTTGCTACGGCTTTTTGCACTTGCATAAATACTTCAAAGACTATCCAGGTACACGAGAATTTTGCATATTTCAAATATGAACCTGGGGAGCAGGCTTGTAGCACTTTTAACCAAATCAATGTAATTCGAGATATGCAAAAACAAGACATTAATCAAATGACTCCCTCCTGCCTGAGCTTTTCACCTTATGGTCAAAAATGCTGCACTGCACACAATAGGTTACAACATTGCATTGCACAAAGGAATGCCTTCTATTTAAGATAACTGAGGTTTAAGATGAGCAACCAACAGTAAACAGTTCAAGGGTCAGAGTGGCCTGACAACATTCTTGTGACATTAGATCAGTATAAATGACAAAAAGATTTGTTGTTTGTATAGAAGCCACTGTGTTATTATAAAAAGGTATTCCCCAGCCTTACCTGTCCCCCAAACTGGTTGCAGGGGAAGCCCAGGATGCGTAAACCTTTGTCAGCGTAGGAGGCGTGCATTCCCTCTAGCTGAGTGTAGTTTACCCTGGTCTTTCCTCATTTAGAGGCTACATTAGTGATGATACACACAAAGCCTCTGGCAGGAGAAAAAAAAAAGAAAAACAGAGGTTAAAGTGAGGAAATAATTCCCCCCCCCCCCCCCCCCTACTGATCCCAAACGTGTGAAGTCTATGTTGGCTGTGTGAAATGTTCTACTCTCTGCTCTGTTAATCTCTATGTAAAGTCACTGATTATTAAGACACAATTGTTTAAAGCATAGGGATACATGATATTATGTTATGCTGAGGATGACTGCTGTTGCTGATAGAAAGATTGATAGAGATTCTTCACTCTGAGGATGTTGTTGTTGCTTACTCTGCATGGAAGATAACAGCATGGAAGGGTCAGATAACAGTGAGAATCTATGGTGATGGATAACTATGAGACACAGCTAGCCTTCCTGCCTGTGTTTTACCTGTATTTCTCAAGAGACACCTCATTGCCATCAATGTCCTTAGCAGAGAACTCGTAGATTGACTTGGCACTTTGCCAATCTCCCACCTGTGCACACTGCATAGAAGAAAGAATGAAAAGTGTATGCATGTGTGAGAGAGAGAAAGAAAGAAACAAAAAAACGAGATCAGATGGTACAGGTTAATCTGGGGTGATGAAAGTCCATGAAAGCAAACCAAAGGGCAAAACCTTGTGCAACCATAATAAAGATCTGAGTAAGATTCAGAGGAGGTGAAACAAGGGAAGTGAAACAATGTGCTTTTATTACTCAGTGCACTTTGCCCTATTTACTTGTGTCCCCATTAATTTCCTTCACTTGATCTTGCTGCTAGTTCTGTTATGTATGATGTTTCCATCACCAGTTTGGACAGGTTTGGACTGGCAAAGTCACGGTTAGTGCACCTGACTGTCTTATCCCAAGCAGGGAAAATCTGGAGACTGCAAACAATGAACTTCGAAGATCTAACAGTTAGATTGTTGGCAAATGAATGGGGCAGCTTCCGTATTGCATAGGAAAGAGGAAATCAAGTGATCTCTCTCTCTCTCTTACACACACACACACATTTTGAAATCCTGATCTAACGGTATATGGCTAGACGAAGCTGAAGTTATGGCCAGTACGTTAATATAGAACCTCCTTGATTAAGCGGTGCTGGTATGTTGTTGCATTCCTGGAGTTGGGCTCGATAGGCCTGGCCCATAAATTATAACGATGATTTATCAACTAGCTTGCTGCCTTAACTAACATCACCGTTACAGTACAGCTAACGTCAGTGCAGCAATCATTTTGCAAGCACGCATTCATAAATAAGAATTGCAGCAACTTGCATTCAATATCCGAACAAGCATGACTCAACAAGCATGACTCAGCAGACTAGTCTAATTGGGTACCGTTAGATTAAAAACAAAGATATTTCTCTCTTCTTGGACCTATGTCTTGGACTTTCACAGACACAGTGACGTGCCTAGCTAGCTACTTGAGCTAACGGGACTGCAGCACTAACTAGTTGATTCGACATCGGACCGATTTGCACGTTGCACTGCGTTTAAAAATAGGAGTCCTAAGTTTGACCTGGCTGCGGTTCATCACTCTGGCCTCAGTTAACACATTAATATTACTGTCCACGGCATACAAACACAGGCAGATATATATTATCGTGCGATAAATGCTCACCATGCTTCTGACGACTCCGTTGCTCCCCAACAACCCAAACAACACTGTCGGCCTCAAGAGCCACATATCGACCACCGGCGTGTGACGTCACGTGATTCTCAAACCCGCCCACTGAGGGCTTCGCTGCAACAGACGCACCTGAAATCACTCACCGGTGATTACTGTGTAAATCCAAAACCTAACAGTGCGGTACATGTTCATTTTTTGGCTAGCATCTTCAATACAGTCTGAGTATTATTCACGAAAATGTTATGGTTTTATTTATTGATCAAGAATAACGCTACTGGCAATACAAAGACACCCATATGGGTCCTTGTCCGCATGTTGTGTACGGAAGTTGAAAATGAATGGCCAGCCTCCTACATTCATGCTCCTACACCGTGCTACCGTAGTGCGTAGTGCACGGTAATTAACATTACCATTTGCTAAGCTACAATAGATGACGAGGAGGAAGCCTATAGAAAAGTAGTTAAACTATAATTTAGGTGAAGGTTAATGTAAGTACCTTTACGAGCAACATCGGGTACAATTCATCCTTGCCTGCCAGTGCATTCAATCTTGAAATCGACGGATAACGTGTCTAGTCACATACACACGCATACATTCACACTCCGCTAACACAGTATGTATACATATTAGGCTAATAACTTGCTTCTTCATTACAGTTGTGTCATGATACTGGCATGAGTTGGACACCGGGTGAGTTCAAGAGCCAGCTGGGAGTCAAGCCAGATGTTTGTCTTCTTTCCAGGTTTGCATGAACCACAACCTCTTAGGGATGCACCAGTGCAGGGATATTGCAGATATAAGGGCTAATACAATAATAATATTTATAATAAACTTTGTTTCCATAGCACTTCTCTTATGCAAAGTACAAAGTGCCTTTTTCACCCAGATCTCTTCAATGAATGAAAATGGATTACATGTCAATCATTTTTGTCTAATGAACACAAACTAATTGGCCTTTGTCTATGTTGTTCAGTAAAAGTAATGGATTGCATCGGTACTTTATCAGCCAATACCAAAAGTTTGGAACTCTGAATTGAATTTGCATGCCGCCATGCAAATTCAAAAAGTGCTAAAGACTGTTATTCATGGGGACTGATGTGTCTAAAACCCAATGGCACAAGTCACTAGAGGCAAGTCTCAAGTCAATCAAGACGTGTGGTGTGTTTATGCTTCAAGGCTGTTAGACAACATTTAGGCCTCACTCACACACACACACACACACACACCTAAGAAGCATGTGACATCCAATTGCACATCAATTTTGACTTATTTTACATACATTAAGCCCCCGTGTCCACCAAAGACCTGTGAAAAAAGCACTGGCGCTGTTCTTTCATTAATTCCAATGGAAAAGTAGGCCCTGCTTACATTACCTACAGACTTGTTCAGTAGATACACACACACACACATGCATTACCCTCACGTAAATGCATACTTGAAGCAGACTAGGGATCAGAGATGAGGATAACTGATTTTTTTTTTTTAAACCAAAGTGTTCAAGAAGTTCAAGAGTATTTTGTTAACTTCTTATTGTGATTTTTTTTATGCTCAAAGTGAGGCTGCATTAAAGTCTTTTGCTTTCGCCCTCATTTCAGTCTAAAGCTTGAAAACAATAGGTGTGCACAGTACTGGCTGGAAATTAATGGACTATCACAGTGCTGGACTTTTTTCCTGTTAGTTTTGAGATATAGATTAATTCAACCTCTGACGTGGCCCAAGCCTTCAAATAAGAGTGTCCAGTTAACAAGGTATGTTCAAAGATGCAGTTTTATCGTTCTTCCAAAAGAGGGCGCTGTCTAATTGTAGGATAAACTGCTGTATGGCCTCGATATTCATGTCACTCGATGCAAAAAAAAAAATGAATGTCTGAATAAAATACAGTATACTGGCCAGGATAAATCTCATATCCACATAAAAAACAGTGGGGAAGGTCTTCCAACGTAGACCAAAGATAAATAAAAAATATAAACAGATAGGAATCTTGAATGCAAAAAGTTAAAGTTGATTAATTGTACATATAAGCACACCAGTGAACAAAAGCACATAAGTGAGCAAGGGACGAACACAGAAAAGGCTTATATACGTACATGCAGCTATGTTTCAAGCTCAAAGCTCTTCCTCAGGCAGCTGATCTCATATTGAACTGTAAGAACTTTGAGTGACTGGCTTCTTAGTTGCCCCTTGCATGGCTCAAATCTATATCAGTCGTCTGCGTCACAGCTCAGTCTTTATGGTTTCTAGGTAATGTGGATGTTGCCGATTCACTTGTGAGGTTGCAAAGGCAAACTGAATAACAGGCTGTGTGTTTGTGTGACAGCAAGAGGAAGCTCAGCTCAGCGACACGTGGTAGAGATGCATCTCAGTTCAGGGGCCCTTGCTCCTAGACCTCATCCTGCAAAGGTGTACGTGAGTTTGGGAGCTGCTGGTTTGAGTTGTTCCTATCCGGTCTTGGGCTATTTGATGTGCAGACCGATAATTTTGGCCAAGCCTTTGTTCACACACCAGCTTATTCAAAACCAAATAGCGTCTTTGTCCTTGTCATTGGTATGGTAATTGACACCCTCACTACGGTGTAAGGTGTACTTCAGATCTAAACTAAACAAACTATATCAAAAATGTCTCAAAATATATAAAAATCTGTATATACTATAGAATTTAGGTGGTGGTGCTTGTCTGAGTTGCTGGTGAGAACAGGAAGAATTAGCTACACCAATGAGAGCATTCCTATGCATACTGAAGACTTATTTCACTATTTTCATATCTTTAGTATTTCAACACTCAGTGAGCAAAAGTCAATATTGGAGCAAACAATGTGAGAATGTGTTTTGCTTCCAGGCTTCATGAGGTTTTTCTAATCAACAGTAAAGCTAAGTTAGAGGTGTTTAAATATGCTTGTTCAACTCTTTATGAACACTTTATGATGTGTACATTTTTAAAGCATTACAATATTTGTAAAAAAATATATTTCTAGAACATTTCATATAATAGATCAACACCTGCTATTGAAGATTTAGAACAATACATATTTTACAAAGGTTTTTCAGACATTTTAAAATATACTGAGACAAGTGTGAGCTGTCTTTTAGCTTTTTTGTTTTCTAGTTCCCTTTTTATTAATTTACTTGCCATTTTATTTTTAAACATTTTATGAAAGAAGAGATTTTTGAATGTCTGAATGTCAAGCAGAATGTCACATTTTATTTCTGTGGAATCTATCAAGTGTTGTCCCTGAAGCTCAGTATGTGCCAGATGGGACCTTTGACTCACATGGGCTTGTTCATCGCAGCATTGTGTCATGGGACCCCATTGTCACTGAGACTTATAAATAGGTGGGTGATTTGATCAAGCACGTGCCATGCTGTACTGTGCTGTTATGGGTTACGAGGGCAGATGACTGTCTGTGGTAATTAACAGGAGATTGGATGCAGCCCTCTCTGTTGGTGGAAGCAGCGGGTTGTCTGCCATGTAACGCACACACACGCACACGACACACACGGGCACAGAAACTGTTTAGGTGGTGTGGAGGTCACATCTTCGGTGGAAGAGGCTTTTAATTACGGTATGATAAAACAGAAAGTCTGCCACAGGCTTCCACTAGAAACACCTAGTTCAAAGCCACTAATTAAACACCTCGCACAGCCAATTAAAACTTTAATCAAGGAGGTTCTACTTAAAAAGACATCAGCACAATCGGTGGTGTGTGTGTGTGCACGTGCGTATGTGTAGACACGTAGAGACCATGTAAATTAGTTACTGTTCTGTTTGCTCTACAAGTATATCTGTGTGAAACAATAGGTGTTTGGTGTGCAAAGGGTTTTTCCACTCAGCAGTATTAGAAGAGTGTTGCTAAATTACCCAAGGACAAACACATAAAGCAACACTAATTGATTAATATTACATTGTCATATTGAACATATTTATTTTTCCCATAGCAACAAAGTGCATCCACATCATTGTGGTGCTGGAATAATATCTTGGAATAAGGTTAAATGCTGGGGTATTCCGTGTCCGCCTGTCATGCACACACACGGCACACACACACACACACAGCTCTAATTAAAGTGATGAGGATAATAAGGTCACACACGCTGACATTTCATCATCCTAGGCTCTGAATCATGCAACATGACATATGTCATCCAAACAACTCTGTTATAGAGTAGATATCAATTGAATTGAATACTGAAGAAAGGTTGCTTTTAATCATTATTTTTTAAAATGTATTTGTTTATTTAGCCTCTGATAAAAGGCTGAAATTTAATGATCGGCTCTCATTGGAGGCGGATCAAGAAGCCAACCAGCTGTTAGTCTGGGGCTCTCTGGCTTTCTATTTTTGCGTTATTTTGACATCATTCACTGCATACAGACCAAAGGCCTGGGGAATGTGTATAGAGGGAGTGGAGATGAATGAACACGGCCCAAATGAAGACACGTTGACACAAAAATAATGATTGCACAAATGCAGCATGACATACAGTACATTGGGAAAAAGAAAACGAGAAGAGAATAATGTGAAACACTGTGCGATTAACGTTTTTAGGGTGACAGACTGTGTTGACTTGTGACCCTATCAGTGACTTCAAATCAAGATTACAAGACTAAAAGCTGCAGTTAGCCCAAATGTTACAGCTTGCATGTCTCTTCTTTGACATTGGTGCCATAATATATTGGAAGCTTAGAGGCTGACTTTTCAAACTAAGATGGTGTGGTTTGTCATCCCTGGGATAAAGGAAGATGCATCTAGATCAGGGATAGGTAACAGTGAGCCATGGACGGCCAAGAGTCTGCAGGTTTTCATTCCAACCAAACACTACACCAGCTCATTTCACTGATTAGCACACCTCCAACCAGAGATGAGGAACTAATCAGTGAAATAACCTGGTGTAGTGTTTGGTTGGACTGTATATGCTGCCCCATATGCTGTAAAACTAAAGAAATGCCTGCCATTCTTGGTCTGTTTATGAAGGCGTAAATCATTCTTTATTATTGTCATTTGTTCATCGAAGAGTTTTCTTGGGTCATAAACCAGAGAATCAGTTAGTCTGGTTTAAATGAGGAGGAATGGCACTCATGAAAAGGCAGGCCATAATGAATAGAAAAAGATGGGAAAACAGAAAAACAAACAACTTTCTTGTAATAAAAAACAGTGAACATGTTGCCTAGAAACAACCTCTGTTAAACCTGAATCCCCCCCGCAACACACACACACACACACACACACACACACACACACAAACAACTACCCGCACCATGGGAGATAAGATCAGATGCTTCAAGAAAAGTTAGGGTTATTTCTCACTGTTCCTAAGCAACAAGTTTGCTGTCTTCTTGCCTTGGCCATATATCTGCTGGCTCGACTGGAGAGGAATAGTCTGAGACAGAATTACAGTTACAAGTTGACCACAAAACTTTTCCCAATTTCCCAGAAATTGGGAAAGAGAGTACTTGAAGGTAGAGTTACAATTGGTACCATCTGGGTTTGACCATTGGGAGCTAACATTCATTGTAGGATATGTAATTACACTTTGTGAATATGCTTTGTGGCATGCGTTCTGCTGATTATGTTGGTGTAACACATGACTTGAATCGCTGACTGATTGCACGCATTGAATTTCTACGTTTTACATTTCAGGCATTTACAATAGCTGATGCTCTTATGTAGAGTGACTCGCAACAAGTGCAATATTAACATAAACTTAAATTCCTAGATCACCAAGATTCTACTGAAAAAATTATATTACTATTATTATATTATTTGAAGGTGTTTGGGTCTTAAAAGGCTCCTATGTGTCCTCAATGTGGACACACACATTGATTTGTTTAATTCTTAGGGTGCCACTAATAAATATGTTATACCTGTGGGAGAGCCCACATGACTTTTCTTGTTATCGTATCCCATTCGCTTCAGAGGGAAACGGATGGTTTTGTCATTATTCTCCAGCTATGCCTATTACTCTCACATCGAAAAATCAAAGCAAGATTACGCTGCCAAAGGCTACTGATTTGAACACCTACACCACCATACAGTACTTTGTTACATGTTTTAGAGTATGTGACAAAGAACTGTAATGAAAACAGATGGCAACCTATATTTGCATTGGCAGAGACTCTTTTACATTTTAACCCTCACACTCTCCAAGGGGATCGGTTGGCAAGGCAACAGATTCTCCAGTCTGTTTCTCATGGCTGCATCTCAATAGTCCAGATCAGCCTCCTTATCCCCCCATCTTCTTTGAGAAAGTATCCACACAAGAAAAGGCCAGGCATGCATGCCATGTCTTCAAACCATCAGGACAGTTATTCTGCCACCTTTTCTGTCAGGCATTTGGCAGCCCACAGACTGCATCCTGCACCCATATCTCTTAAATCCATCCCCAAAATCAATTTCTCTTCAAATACATGCAATAATAGGTGCCAGTGCCAAACCTGCTGTTAACCATGATATTGTAACCCTTTGAGCCTTTAAGAATAAACAACCTCACCCCCACCCCACAGTGCTTTTGGTGGGATACGTACCTTATGATGTTCACCAAGCAACATCTTTCCAAAGATGCTGTCTGAAAACCTAATTTATATCCCACAGTGTAGTGAAAATGAACTTGCAAGCTTCTCCTCTTTCGCAGGAAATGTTATGTGCCTTCACATAAGCTATGTTTCTATCACACGCCGAATGTTATGCAAACTTTTGATATGTCACAGAAAGTAAAATGCAAATTTGGTGTTTTTCCATCATATGATTATTATTGGGCAGGCTGTTCTTTGAGTTCTTGAGTGACAGCAAATGTTGGGCATGTCTGCTTTCATCAAGATGAAAACAAAGAAAGGCACTATTATAATGCATGGTGGTATGGCCAACGAATGGCCATACAACCATGATGGGCACATTATATAGTACCATCGGAAATTATTCAACCCTCATGTTCCACATGTAGTGGATTAAAAATGGATTAAATTAGGTCAGTGATCTACACACAAGAACCCAGGCAAATTCAGGTCAGTCAGTCATCTTTGTGAGATGATGCGCTTCGTCAGATGATGCCCACCGTGAGATGAGGGCCTATAGAAATTGATCTATACCTCTGATGCATGCATCACATCACATTTGTCGTTTGGAGATGCACAGACCAGCAGCGTTGTACTAAATCCACGGAGTCTACCGGTGTGAAAACAAAAGTGAAGCTTAACATTCCACAATTTGCTCCAAACTTGCCTGTGTTAGTAACAGGATTCGTAAATAGTAACACGTCTTCTGCTGCCCTACAAACTTTAACGGTAATGTTATTACCTTGTGGTATTTAAGTAACAGTGGAATTAGGTAATTTAACCGTGTCGCAGTGCTTCAGTGCATAGAATTGAACATACGCACCGTGGGTCTGTACAGGATCTGTGCTTGTTTAAATTGACACATTTTTAAAAATGATTTAAAAATGAAAAGCTGAAATGTTTTGACTCAAGTATTCATTCCCTTTGCAGACACGCTCCAAACTGAGTTAAAGTTCCTCCAAATGCCTTTGAATGTCATTGAGATGTCTCTATAGTTTGATTGGAGTCTTGATTGGAGATTCAGTTGATTGGACATAATTTACAAAACAAATGTCTGTGTACAGGTCCCACAGATCACAGTGTGCGTCACAGCAGAAACTTTACCATTAAATAACCACTGCTGAATCATTTTAATATCTAGAAGCCACGTTGGCTATGGTAGGGGTCCTGAACTCTAAAACGGAGTAACTGGAGTTCTGGTCAGAGTGTGTATCGTGAGCTGGCAGCAAGTAGCTTCTTTGTAGTAGAAAAGATGATAAGCCGGCACCTACCTGTCCAACAGAAAACAAACCAACTCCACGTTGCTCTTCATCCCATTCCTTTCCTTCAATACTCACCAACGGGTGAAATCCAACCCCACAGTCACTCTCTCCTCATTGTTTTTTTTACTGTTTTTTACTGTTCTGGCAACCGCAGGGAGGAGGGGTCAACTTTGAAAGTTGCCTTTAAAGGCTAAATATGAAAAAATAAGCCGCATGTTATAGGCTATAGTTCACATATTTATTCAAGTATGTTAACAATGATAGAACACTAAAGCAGATAATATTGACAATATGACAAAAATAAGGGTGCCTGGGAGTGGCCATGAGATGAAGGCACACTGCATACAGTAAACAGAGGGCAGTGCAAGCGTCACTGTGGAAGCACGCTTCGCAGGATCTGCCACCTGGTGATTTTTTCCTCCCCGTTTGGGAAAACTTTGTTCACCTGCCAGATAGCAGCTCGTGGACCTTACAAATTTAGCAGCCACTGCTCAAAACCCCCCGGGTGGCGGGTATTAGTTTCCCACTCTGGTTGGGAGTTCACACGAGCACAGTAGGCTCCATGATTAAAAAACTGAAAAAATATGGAACTGCCAAGATGTCCGACCAAACTGAGCAACCAGTCAACGAGGTGACCAAGAACCTAACAACCACTCTGACAGAACAGAGCCTTGGCTGCACTGGGAGATCTCCTGGGAGGACAACAGTGCAGCACTTCAGTGACAGCACGCTTGGAGTTTGCAAAAAGGCAGTGAAAGACTGAGAGCATGAGGCAAAGATTCTGTGGTCTGATGAATTGAACTCTTCAGCCATAATTCAAAGTGCTATGTCTGGAAGAAAGCAGGCACAGCTCATCAGCCACGTAACACCATCCCTACTGTGAAGCATGGTGGGGGCAGCTTCATGCTGGGGAGAGGGGGGGTAAAAATAAATGGAGCCAGATATGAGCAAATACTTGAGGAGAACCTGCTTCAGACTGCCAAAGACATTTAGATTGGGACAGCAATTTATATTCCAACAGGACAATGACCCTAAGCATACAGCCAAATCAACACGGGAATGGCCTCAGAACATGAATGCAAAAGACCTTGAGTGTCCAAGCCAAAGCCCTGACTTGAATCCTATTGACAATCTGTGGAATGACTTGAAGATAGCTGTTCAGACACAGAATTGTGAGGAGGCACAGCTGTTGGGAAGTGTTTAAAGTGGGGCGGGGATAGATGCTCCCCACCCAGCTGAAACAGCTTGAGCAAATCTGCAAGGGAGAATGGGAGAAAATCCTCAAATCCTGATATGACAAGCTGATACAGACATATCTATGCAGACTCAAAGCTGTGATTTCTGTCAAAAGTGCTTTAAAATATTGACTCAGGCGGTTGAATACAACATGATATTTGTGTATTTAACTTTAAATTAATTTGCAAAAAGTTCTAAAAACGCGATTTGTCATCATGGGATATTTTGTTGAAACCATTTTGAATTCAGGATGCAGCTCCATGGTTCAATGAAACTGAAGTATTCGCAGGGACAATCACACCATGCCTATGTCATTATTTCGTTTACAAATGTGTTTCCATTGCTATTAACTGCATGATTTCTTTATTGGTGTAAAAGTTTGCAAGTGTGATATTGAGGAAGTTTTTTTTTTTTTTTGCAACAGCCAAAAGCTCAATGTTATTATAGTTATTGAACATGATGATGATGATGAACATAGAACTCAAGAGTGATACTAAATAAGAAAATGTACATGTTTTACTGTGTTGAACCATCCCTCTAACAGATATGGTTATATATCTATCAAAACAATGTCTTTATTGATAATTGTGATATTAATGTTGTATGTCACCCAACCCTACAACACATCCACTGTTATAGATGCGGAGGGTTGATGTTAGTTAATAAACATAATTTGCAAAAAACATGAGCTATTTGGAACTGGATTTTGACAACACAGCAAATGCACACTCCACAACATGGAGCAGTGCACCAGTTCTCAATGACTAACATTTGCTCAGGGTAATTCTGGCCTTCAAAGAGTCTCTTGCCTTGAGAAGTATGAAGGAATGGTACGAATGGTATGACTCTGTGATCTTTTCTGCTAGCCTGACATTATCCAAAGCTGTTGTGTTGTGCGTGGGGTTTCCAGGCCCTCAGTAGAGAACGCCCTCTTGCTGCAGGGTGACGCTGCAGCACCGTTCAGCTGTTTCTCCTCCACTTCCACCTCCTCAGAACTGTCCATGGGCAACCAGGAGTACGCCTGACTGAAAGCCAGGTCGTCCATGAGGGATGAGTCTGTAACGTCCTCCTCTTTGTCTACCAGTAACTTGATAGCCCTCTGTAAATCATCATCCAACTCCTCACTGGGCAGACGGCATGCTGTGGGACCTATAAAAACATTGGCAACTTTGTGATATGTGGATTGTATGGATCCTGCTATCCTGGTGGGAGTGCTGATTAAAACACTGGAGAGTGGATGAAGCTGAAGAGATTTTCGCTCATTTATTCAGTGACACGAGATGAACAATATGGATGAATGTGAAATCAGATGGTTTGAACTAGAAATAACAAACAGAGGTAACACAATTCCAATTAATAGAAATATGAGACTATATAAAAACTGTTTCTAATGAAAAATTCAAATTAGTAAATTGGAATCTTACTTTTTCCACCATGGCGTCAAACTCCAGAGAGCCCCATGTCTGAGATCAGTCTAGCGTTTTCAACAATAAGTTGAGACTCTGATTGGTGGTTTGTCCTCATCTCAATGGCCCATTGGATGACTTTCATACTGTGGAACAGGTGGTGTAGGGTGTCCCAGACTGGATAATGGGAAGCTGCTAATATCACCCAGTATGATGAACTTCTTGAGTTGGGCGTGTTTGATAAGCATGGTGAGGATGGAGTAGAGGAGCTGGACGCACACTAGGTTGCCTTTGTACACCGCCAAAACACAAATATGCTGGAACTTCCAGTCCTTTGGGTAGCCTTCCTTATCTGTCTCTGTGTTTTTTGTTTTTTTTTCCAATATATTTATTATACTCAAGGGCATCTCCAATCAGAATCACAGTCAGGGGCTCCAAATCCACACCAACCCATACTCTCCCACCACACACATCAACAGGAAGGGAACAGGGTAAGAAGAAGAAAATAAAATATACCAAAAAAAAAAAGTAATAATTAAAAAAAAAAAAAAGAAAAAAAAAATCATCGTAGTACCTTGTTTTCAAATAGATGCTCAAATGTTTTAATACCCTTATTATACCAAATCAATGAAATTGTGCCTCATGTAGAATTGGGTTGGCGTAGAAAGGGGTAGCTGTGTAAATGGATTGTTGATTTTTTTTTTTTTTCTAAGACCAAATTCTGCAGCTATGCAACTAAAAAAAAATTGACAATTTTTTTCAAGCAGGCAACAATTGCACTGGTATGCTCACAGCTTGACCCTCATGTTAATACATTATTTCCGATTGGCAGAGCTGTCTACAGGCTCTTGCAACTCACATACCCCAAATGACACCAACATGGAAGGAACAAGCTGCCGCAGCATGTTCGCGATAACACAGAAAATTGGCTTCAGAGCAACAGAGGCTGGATTAATTTCTTTATATATGAATGGCTGCTGTGGCGACTCAACTTTTGTAGTCTGAAAAGGTTTTACTGGCTCACACCAAGTGGTAGAGAGAGAGAGAGAGAGAGAGAGAGAGAGAGAGAAGGAGGACATGACTCATCCTAGATAAACAATGGAGAAAGTGCCTCTGTTGGAACTTCTTAGAATTCAAGCCATTTTAGACCATCAAGACACGTGATGTGCTGCTGGCTATCACAGCACCACACCTCTAGCCTGATATTCAGACTGAACGGCCATTTCGTTACCACTTCATTATTCAGTCTGACATTTCCTCCTTGTTAGCCGTTTTCTGTGTGGGGGGTTTGATTTTCCCCGAACCAATCACTAGTGACTGACGTATCCGGCCGCTCTGACGTTATTTTCAGTTACACTGATGCTGGGCGTATTTACTAACTTTACCAAGAATGTCGGTCGTTTTTGACAAAAAATATCGTCTTTGTAAAGACAATATGTTGGTTAAGGAATGATTTCAACAAATATTATTCTGCCAAAACGCCAATGAAAAACCCGCTGCACGAACGGTTCAAACTTTAGTCCCGCCCACAAAGGCGCTGATTGGTCCGCCTGAATGGACTCCCTGAATCACTCGACAAATCTGAAGAGGAGTCGATTCAGGAGTCGGGAACCAGGCTACCACGCCTCTGCTCTGGTTATTTAAAAAAAAAAAAAAAAAGGAGGATGAGTGTATCAGCAATACCACAGCTGCTGCCTCACAGTATGACTGACTTCTGTCTCTAAAGAGGCCTTTTTCTTTCATCTCCATTTATTTCTCTGTTGCATCCCTTTTATTACCCCTGTGTTTCTATTTCTCTCCATCCATCTGCCCCTCTTCTCTCTCTCCCTCTCTCTCTGCCTACCCCTCTCCCTCTCTCTTTGTGGCCCCCCACCCTGCTGTGTTCCTACTCTTTCCCATGAGCACACTGGTTACCTCCTCACCACACACAAGTAGCACGCACAAGTGCAAACACGCACAGAGCATAGCTTAATTAGCCTGTGTGTGAGGAACTGCCACCAGGTCCCTGCTGTGATCCATGCGTAACCGGTGTGTGTGTGTGTGTGTGTGTGTGTGTGTGCGCGCGCGCGCGGCTGCCTGGCTGCGTGAGCTTGCATTTGTGTTTCGTCAGGTGATATCAAGCTCTGACACTCTGAGATTGTCATTTCATCTCATGTTTCCATCTCTTTATCCTTATACTCTCTAACAAGTTAAGAAGAAGAAGATGCTGTACAGTCCCACGGAGGCCTGTGCCGATATGAAAATTTCATCATACCATTATCTTGACCAAAATTTTCTCAATATACGATATTATCTTTATAATTATTAATATGATGGAAACCTTAAAAGCAATACTGTAATATGCTTCAATTACTTAACGAACAGTAGCAGTAGTCTAGTCTCTCTTAATATGAATACAGTGAGTAAATGGTAAATGTAGTTGATTAGATATGTCTGTGCTTTAATGCAGCATACGTACTGAGATATAAAGTAATGTTATCCACTACATATACTGAGATATAACTGAGATAAAACTGACAGGTGGTAGATGTATTTGGGGAGGTGTTACAAATACAATCATGTCTACTTACAAAAAGTGAGTAATGACTGCTCCACAACTGTTTATGGTTGATTTTAAATTCCTAAATAAAAATCATTTTGAATGTGGGGCGCTTCCAAGTTGTAGCGACGAGATGTCACCCCATTCTTACGCTTCTTGACATCAACGACCAATTAGATGATTCCTCATGTGAAGAGGGATTGTGGGAGTTGTGCGAAAATTCATAGCTAAGGTTTAATAATCTAACTTTTACTTGATTTTCAGAATTATGTAAAAGTAAAATATCAGCACAATACAAAAGATACAAGCATACTGTTCACTGTATAAACGTACTGCTCCGTGACACCGGTTCCTTGTCCTTGGTTTAAGGGAGTGAAGTGTGTAACTGGCCCAACCTGACCTTGCCCTCCCTATCCCATAAGGCAGTAGTTATGAAAAATCTTATTTCTGCTACAGTACTATGTGCTTTGGGTTGTCAATTGCATCCAGTGTGCCTGCAGACACACATTATAATATGTACATGACAAACATAAATGTGTATATTTGATCGACAAACATCCTCTGAGGATAACTGTCAGGACCAGGAACACAGATGTTGTAGGTACAGCTAAAATCTACACTTCGTCTATTGTTTTTATACCACATGCTGAGAGAGCACTGTGAGTGGGATGGTGGGGGCAAGATAGGGAAGAACGATATGAAAATGTGTGTTTCCTGTAGCCTAATCTCACCTCTACTCAACCTCTTTGCAATCTTCTAAGACCTTTCCAGATATTTCTACAGGGATTAACCTGGCAAATATCACGGAGACCCATGATAAAACATGAGACCTTTTCAGCATGCCGCCCGTGACTTGTATCATTTTGTGTTTTTAACATGCTTTCAGTGGTCTTCAGGCACTTTTTGGCAGACAAGGTTTCTATGTGTTGGCTACAATGGGAAGATGGGAAGGAAAAAATAGTACAGTGAGATCACTTAATGCAGTGGTGGAAGGTGCGTAACTAGGAAGGTAACTAGTTACAGCTACTCCAATTACTGTACTTGAGTAGATTTTTTTGAATGATTTTCTACTTCAATTTGATTAAGTATTTAAGTATTTAGACTTTTATTGAGTGTTATATTGAGGCCCGGCTCTGGCGTTTTTGCTCCCCTAGGTAAGATAGTGGCTTGCAGCAGCAGAAAACTGCCCAAGATATTTTGAGTCGACAGATCGTGCCATCACCTAAAAATGACCAGTGGAATTCTATGCAAGGGCTACGCCAAAATGGATAGTCCATTACAGTGGCTAATTTTTTATGTTGACAATAATGGTTATACACTTGAATGTACATTATTTAGACTTAGAGTTGCTCTTATACTTGAGTAGTTTTCTTACTGATTTGAATAAAATCGACCTCTAATATTATGGCCACTATCACGTTCGGAAAATACACTGATATAACAATTACAATTACAATTTCCCATTTGGCAGACGCTTCTATCCAAAGCGACATACATATGAGATATGATATGCGAGAGATCAAAGACGTACATGAACCCCTCTTAATCAAAGCTCATACAAAATCACAATTCTCAAATCAATTCAAAATGAGGGAATATTTCTGTTGCGTTGATATCCTCACTGAGATATCAGTGTAAATACATGTTATTGAATATACGGTATGCTTGTCTTTTCAGTAACAGTAGCACCACTGAACTACGGCAAGGTTGAACTCTTACTCTTGAATAATGTGACTGTTACATTCTAGTGGAGCACTGACACTCCAGTGGTTTTGTGTAATGAGAAAGGTGTTTCTAGAAATTTCACCTGCCATCAGCTCCTAAGTTCGACTGATATGAGGGCCAAACCACCATGAGAAATTAGTAATTACACACTCCTACGGCTGTGAAGAATAACCAAAGAAAGGAGGCACATATTTGCCATGATATAAATAAAGTTTGATTGATGGGATGATTGGTCGGTCGGCAATTTCATTAATGTGCACCGGAGAACCAACATGTTTGTCGTTATAAATGTTGAGGTGTATAGAAATAGGCCATCTATACTTAGATACTGGCAAGGGTTCAAGAAGAACGCTAATCAAATGAGTTTTCATTTCCCCTCTATCTTCCCTTTCTATCTGTCCAAAGTGGTATCATAGAGTGGGCATTACATTAAAGACTAGTGCGGACAGGTGCTACTTGATGACAGGCGGAGATGTCTGGTTAGAACAGATAGATATGATCAAAGGAGACGTGATCTTTTCCTCTCTTTCTCTCAATTGCAGTTCAGTGGGCTTTATTAGCATGACGTAACATGTTGCTAAAGCAACATAAAAGAAGATTCTCTGTCTCCCACTCTTCCTCTGTTAGGCCTAGATATCCCAATTTTTCCTCTCATTTTCAGTGTTTTGTTCACTTTCTGCTTTTACATTGTACATGTATGTATGCATGTGTGCATAAAGGTAAGTATATGTTAATGCATGTGGAGTGACAAATTAACCTAACCATCCAAAAGTTTGCTGCTATTAGCCGAGCCAATTAGCACGATGGTGATTGGATGACATTAGTTTGGTTCTTTTACTCCCATTAACAAACACTAACCTTTATTGTATGTAGACTGATGGTTCTTGCTGTGTGTTAAAACGTGTGATTTATTGCATCTTGTGTAGTGTTGTCTTACAGTTCTTGCGTTATTCTTTGCCTTTGCATTTTCTTGATTTGGGTAAGAACTATTGCCCCTGCCGCCATCCAACTACACCAAAGGTGCATATTACTGTAATGCTTAATTGTGAGAACCACCACCATAGCTGTGCTATTGCCCACTATTTGCAAATAACTAAAGCAAAGACTAATATCAACAAAACTTAAAACACCCATATTGGCTCCAACAGCATGTATTTGTTTAAGCGTCTTTGTGTGATTAGTGCTGTGTGAGCTGTGTGGGTGGATGTCATCAGCCAAGTGTAAATCCTAGACCTGTTTGTAACATTGATAATTTGCAGGAGAACAAGAATACAAGAAAATATTCTTTTAATGACACTCCTGAGTTTTCATTGTTTCCTAGATGCTTTGAAATGGTAATGTCAACTCGTTTAAGAGCTGCTCATTGTAATTTTTGTTCTTCATGAATAATCTGTAAATGGCATATAATGTGCTGTGTCTTAAGTTGTAAGATCTCTTGCCAGTGTTGAATAGTATTGGCTGAGCTTTATTCCAAACATAATTCACAGTGTAACCTAATAGAAATCATAACAATGAGGCTCTGATGACATCCACGCTTCCTGGCACCTGTATCCAGCTAGCTGGAGGCTGATAAGTCTCCAACTGTAGTTTGTGGGAGTGTTAACAATATAAATACATGCAGGCTCTATGGTGCTAAGCATGGCCTGTTATTGTCACACTACCTTGGTCCTCTTTCCTCCTCCATTTCAAACACCTTCATCACTAGGCTGCCATGATGATTACCTGTTGGGTGGGTGAGGAATACAGTTGGCAAAGACAACAGAAAAGATACCAAACTTTTTTTTTTAAAGAGACTGTTAGCAGGGTAACAGGGGTTATGCTGTTCAAATTTACCAAGTGTGTAAGCAAGTTTTTAAGTAATAAAAATGGCTCTGCTGTTGCTATTGACTTACAACTGAAAACATATTTACTGCAAATGGGTCACCACTTTACAAGCCAAATAGCCAGATCTAACCAAGGTAGATAACTACAAAGTTGATCTAAATATAATGTCATGTATGTGGAGGTTTTTCTCTAAATCATTTTTTCTCACAAAGCCTTTCCCCTCAATTCTCTCTTCAAACGCTTCACCCAGACACAAGACAGGTGTCACATTTCTGACAGTGATGTCAAATACATTGTAGCAAGCCGACTTGTCTGTGTTTTGACAAGGCCTGTCAAGTGGGACAGTTTTAACATGCAGGCTTTTCCACATAAGATAGAACCCTATAGTTCACATTTTCTCACACTGGTGTTTACTTATTTTACCTCTGTCCAAAAAGTCACTTTTAATCAGAATCAAATTCCTGACTGAGGCCTTATATAAACCCTGTCACCTTTAGATCTACAGGTACAAATAAATCCATTGATGAAAGCTCTTTGACAAGAATTTTATTAAATCTGACTTGCAGTTTAATGATGCATGGACTTCTGCGACTTCAGAGTTCAAAGGGCCGGTGCAATAACCTGGAATTCTACTAAATTTTCTTTCAGATGTTTTCTTTCCTTTTTTTCAGATCTTAAACCATGTTGAGTGAGTGCAAGAGAATAGGAAAAAAAAAGGAATGGATTGACAATATGAAAGTGTCAGGAATCCAGCCGAGGTCCATTGATTTTCTCTTTTGCATAGTCAGTTCATTTTGTGTTTGCCCTTTGCCTGGCTTGTTTTCTGCTCTGTGTGTCTGTGTCCAGTTCCCATACATCCAGCCCCTCCTGCTTCAGCTCCAATGATTGGTTACCTGTTTCCTGCTTTTACCTGTTCCACCTTGTCTCCGCCTCCTCTGCACCATCTGCCAGCCAATCTTCTGCCAGCCCATCAAAGCACACCTGTCTCCACTTATCGTTAGCTAGATGGTGTCGAATAGTCTTTTTTGCTTAGGAAGGTTCCAAACTGAGTGAAATGACCCAGAAGTATCTAAGTGGCAGCCATGATAAGAGCTGTTCGAATTCTCTAAATGCTAAGGAAAGGTGCTTCAGTGCTTCCTTACTTAGCTCCTTTAGCATAGGATACACTGGACGATCCTTTACGAAAGGAAAGGAGATAATGCCGTCCCACAATTCCTTGCGGCAGCAACATTTAAAGCGACACACCATTCGGCTGTTCACGAAAACAAACGATCATGACCGACAAGGGACGCAGATCATCATGCAAGTTACCGTTGCTTATTAAGCATTTTCCATCTTATGCCATAACCTATGCTCAGTTTGCATTAGTTATTTCTTCATTCTGAGCGTTGTTGTATTGCCAGCCTTTAGGAATATCATTAACTAATTTTACTTAGGTCACAGATGCTGAAACCCTTGCCTTAATAAAGGCCTGTATCAGCCATAACAACTTCAAAGCACAATCAAGTCAACATTTCAAGGTGTTTACTGAGTTGTGTGGTGGTTCTTAAGCTATTATATGCATAGGCTTATATGGGGCGAAGTATCTAAGATGCGCTTTTAGTAGTCCATATTCGGAACATTGTAGTTTCACCACGGCAGACCCACGTCATTAACATCCGCCATCGCATAATTACGTAGCCTAGTGTAAATGCAGTCGGATTCTCTTAGCACCGCGGTTGTCTTTTCCTAAGCCCTTATGAATTCTCCTTCACATCTTTCCTTGACCTCATGACGTTTTCCAACGAGGTCAAGGAAAAGTGGTTAGGAATAGGAGTTAGGACGTATTTTTTTGACTATTCGACCGCAGCCAGTCTTTGCCAGTTCGTCCCACTGTTTTCTCCTGTGTGTCGTTCCAGCCTGTTTCCTGTTTTCCTGTAGCCCGTAACTTATGACCTTGCTTGCTTGGCTTGATTTGGACTTTGGTTTTTGGCTCAGTAAAAACCCTTGAACTTTTACCCCTGCCTCTGCCTGGTGTGTTCCGATTTGGGTCCTAACTACAATCCTGACATGAAATACTGGAAATTAAAACAACTGGAAATACCCCATTAGCAATACACCAACCAGCAATGAAACTGAAATAGCCATGGATAGCCCATCTCATGTCGTTACAATGCGTTCTCAGGCCAACAGCATTGCCTCATTGTCATGAATGTTTTCTACAATTACCACTTATGGAGAGCAGCACTGTATGTCTCTCGGGCTGGAGACCATTAGCTTTTTCTACTTTTGTAAGCCCGTACTTACAAATACCTGCAATTATGCACACTTGTGTGCTGAAGCAGGGCAATGAGTCATCCACATGTTACCCTAATAGAAGGCAGGCTAAAGCGTTTTTCAGGAGCTTCTGAATCAAAGAAGGCGACTATATGAGGAAGCCTATAGGGGCCTCATTTCATTGCACTCATTTGATTAGCAGAGCACTTCACTCACTTCATTTCCCTCTCTCCCCCTGAGCTCTGTGACAATGGGCAACTAACTCCGAGACAGCAGGAAGCCTTTCTGCTGGAGGGAGGATTAATAATAGGCTGTATGTGCTGCTAAACATTTTACTATAAAAACACCAATGAATGAAAAATAAAATACTATGGCACTCAGTACAGCGCATACCTCTGCCAACACTATGCAATTGTCACCATATGCCAGTTCCACATGTTGGGTTTTCACCAAAAGTTAATAATTTCTTCTATGCCACTTTACCAAGTTGTTTCACATTAGGAGATGCACACATTTTCATCACTGGACCTGAAATGGGACATGAGATCTGCATATTCAAATTCTTGACACTTTAAGCATTTTAGACGATTATCACAACACCACATGGCCATCAGCTCTATATCTGTTCAGTGGCCATTAGTGCTGCTCTTCTACCAATGGACCAATTTTTGGGAAAATTAGCAGTGTGGTTATGTCTAAACTGGAAATGAGCTCTCCAGTGCCCCATGATGTTTGATTGGGCCAATAATGGAGGTTTGCCTCTTCTTATGTCTGCTGATAGGCCACAAAGTCTGATGGTGTTACATGAATCCATTCGCACGTTATATGCCCTTTTGTGAGAAGCCACACCCACCACCACACCCCCCTTCGGCCAATTGGTATCACAAGTGAATTAGTTTCTTCACAAACAGACAGACAAACAGGGGTGAAAATATGACGAAAACGTAACTCCCATCAGAGGCGGAGGTAACTAATATGTAGAGCTACATAAGGAGCGATATAATCCATCAGGCTGCACACTGTTCCATATCAGTATTTTCCCAATGTTGTTAGACTGCTAGGATCATGTTAGAATCCTGTACTACCTGGATTATTATTTGTTGTGTTTTACCCAAAATCTCTGATGTCCTCACAAAAATCTATGAGATGACCAACATTTTTTTTTTAATTTTGCTTTGATCCTCTAATTCAGTCATGAATGGAGCATGAAGTTGGACTCGCAAACATCCCTTTTTTTCTGTCTGGCACTTGCAAAGAGAGAATAAAGCAGGCCACATGCAATAGTTTCACTAAATAATTATGTTTGGAACTAATCAAGCTTCTCTTGTCCCTGAGCCAGCCAGTGTCTGGCATGATTCATTCATCGATTCATACGTAATGCTGATGAACCCAGTCTATTGAGGTATTTGTCCTATTCCTGTGCAAAATATACCAGTTGGTTGTCTCTCTTTTCTCTGTCTCTGTTTGAGAGACACCATTCATTGCCAACATATTGTGTAAGGATTCATCATTCTGCTGTTGATGACAAATCAGCCTGTCACACACTTGTCAAAATGCCAGGCAGTCAACAAGGGAGGAGAGATGCTAAACACACACACACACAAACACACACACACACGCAGATGACTAGAGCTGCAGGGGGAGGAGATTAAGTAACGAAAGGATTTCATCTTGTCTGTCAAATCAACAGTAACTTCTTGAGGAGCGCAGCTCAAATAAAAAGAAAATCACTCACGACATTTAACAAGTGCAGCATTAGAAAACTTTGGGGAAGATTATGGGAGATTTCGGTGTGGGAAAGTTACGTTATTTTGCTTAGTCATTATGGATGGTTCATTAGTTGTAAGAGCAACTGAAATAGCATCCAGCTGTAAAACTTAATGACAGGCATGATGTAATGATGTAGTGAGGCATATTAAGCAAATTAAATTTCATTTCTAGAACTTATTTTTTGACATTTCTTTTGATTAACTCAAAACAGACACTTGCAAAATATTGTATTTAAGGGAGTGTGTTAGTTGACGTAATTTGTTTGGAGGCATTTAACAAATAATTACAGCCAATAATGAAATTGGTATTCATTTTAATGCTGACAACTTTTATTTTGTTGAACCTGTCACTGAGTTGCAGCTTGAGCCTGAAGCTAGATACAGCACAGCTAGACTCCTCATTCAATATTCAAGCTCATCACACATTCAAAGCGAATTTCACTTTAACAAGATGTTCTGTGTCAAACTATGAAATACTGATTTGACACACTGTTACATGCCATAGTAAATTGGTGGATCGGTACTAAAATATAAGGCGTGCACGAAATAACAAACACCACATGAAAAAGGACATAACCTTTGAAGCAACTAAATCACATTTACAAAGGCAGCTGCACAGGCAAACCATATTAAGTTGAATACCGATTAGCAGCATGTGTCAGTTTTAAAAGAGGTTTGAAAATCACCACTTTTATATGCGATCACCACTTTCAAAGCAACATCAGGCAACAAACAGTTTCAAAGAGGCCAAATAGTCGGTGCCTGAATTGCAGGTCCATCAGTCACAAAAACTGCTGAATGATTTAATGTGGAAACAGTCTCAAAGATCATGACAACATGCCAAACATAAACAAACTGCAGCAGCAAAGTCAGTTGCAAGTCAAAGCTCACTCACAGGGATATTCAGACACACCAGAAAACCACAATCTAATAAATTAGCACAGAACTGAAACAGTCTGGACAAAAACTGTACGTTGTGAACTTCACTAAGCTGGTATTTATGGCAGGCCTGCCATTTGGAAACCACTTGTGTCCAAGGCCAGTTCACAAAGGCCAGACGGTATAAGGAGCACAAAAGAGTAGTGGTAAAAGTCATATGGTCTGATGAGTCGTTTTTCCCCCTTTTTCCTATGTTCCTAAACCGGTTTATGTTTGGAGAAACCAGAGGATGCCTGCAACCCACAACGTTGGCTGTCATTAAATACTATTGTAGGTATAGGTTTCTTGATTGTGATGTCATGTAATTATTATGTTATGTTGTTATGTTATATTATCAGTGCAGGAGATTCAAATGAAACATCCCCATGTTTTGTGCTATTACGTCTGACTTGGAGACACACTGTAAGTGGTGCAACAGCTTTGCTGTGATGTCTGATCCTTTAAGTCGTACACTTAAAAATGCTCATTGCCCCAATAGACAGCACTCCTGCTGTGTTTTTTCTTAAAGTGACATTTCAATTTGGTATTTTCAAATTTCAGTATGCTGGCCTGGTGTGACTTCATTACCCATAAACCTCTGACATTAACTGACTACAATTTATATTCACCACTGGATTTAGCAGGGGGGGTTATTCAAGAACACATGAAAATAGTCTATCCATCCAATAGCTTCTATGTACAATATGTGCCAGAAGTATAATGGGAGCAAAAGAAGCAGTTCACTTCACTACTGATTACCTGGATTGTCAATGTTGGTGGTTGTCTAAGGATAAGTACTGAAAACTAAAAATAAATGTCAACTGAAATGTCACAGGGATTATTGGCACTACATTATATAACTCCTGTGAGGCATCAGACTTCCCTTTCCAGCTTTTTACGAACCATGCAAATAAATGTTGAAGGTTTTCATTGTCTGACCCAGAACTCCTCATACTGACCCAAATGAAAGCACAAAGATGATTATTGGGGCCACTGAGTTCTTTTTTTCTCATGCTGGAATACATGTTCCCCTCAAAGTTTAGATCTGTGTATAAAATAAAATATATCTTTTTAAAATTTGCATCAGGCAAAAGTGTTTCAATTTTAGCTGGAGCTGGTAAATCTGTCAATTCTACTGGCCATTGGCGGGTTGGCAATAATCTTTTATGCTCTGAGTCCAGTCGCCTGTTGATGAAAAGTTTGTGTCCTGCCTTGATTCTGACAGTGTTCACTTGCTGAGTTACTTTGAGTCCTTTCACCCCACACATTTTTTTTATCTTATTTTTAGCAATCATAACTGCTTCACTGGTATTGAGTCTATACTGTAGATATTTCCACAAACTAAAAACTACCACATTCATTTTGCTTGGTTGGTCAGGGGGTCTGAATGTTTTATTGCGAGGCTAAAGTCAAAGGCTTTCTGTGTGAGTTATGGCCTCCATTATATTGAGAAGGCTGGGATGAGAGGATGGTAGTCAAGTCATGTTGATACAGGATCAGATGAGTTTGGAATGGATCTAGTCACCTCCCATTGTTGCAGTACAATATCCAGCACTTAGTCTTATCAAAATGAAGAATATCCTCAGGGATATTGCACTAAAATATATCCCGACTGCACTGCATTGCACATTAGATAAGGTGATATAACTTTGTGCTGTGAATATGTAGGAACCTGCTTGTAAACCTATTTGTAAGTTACTGTATCAGAGCAGAGAATACACAGTGTTGGACAACAGTGTGTTGGTTGGCATGAGGTTGCTTCTGCTGCAGTACTGATATCCTCTTTATGGCTGTGAGACAACCAACCCATCTGGTTAGGGACCACTGGGCACTAAGGTAAACAAACGCACGCACGCACAAACACACACAGCTAAAGAGAGAGAGTAGATTCTGTGTAGTTTAGTGTTGGTCTTTCAGAGTTATGGTGATGAATTTGTCTGAGGATTATCAGATTTACAGACCAACAGACCAGAAGCCATGAGTGTACAGAGAACAAATACACACAACAAACAGAAAAAAAGAAGGAGACAGATGGAGAGGGGGTGAAGAGAGTACAAGAAGGAGTATGCACAAAGTGAAGAGTGGACCTGCACCATCTGTAAAACAGTTGGAAGAACGACAGAAGAAGTGAGCAAGAGCAAAAACAACAAAAACACAGAGGAGTAAATCATTTAATGTTCTCATGTGTCACTGTGCACACACTAAGCACAGTCAAAACACACCCGCACATGCTGGATACTCTTGCAAATACAAGAACACACGCTAGATGTTACTCAACTCTCTAAGCATCAATGACTAACGAAACATCTCTATTTGGAATCATTAAGCCATCTGTATTCTACAATCATGGATTAGCTGTATTGAAGATGCATTAATTGGCTGGTTTCGGCTCGGGGGAAAAAGTTATCTGTACCATACCCCAAACATAAAAAACATAAATCTAATGACAAATTTAATCAAAAAATTAAATCAAATTTATTAAAGAGTAAGCTTCATTAAGACCATAATATGAATACGAATGCATGCTCTCTTTAAAGTCAATTGACAGTACTACACTGGCCGTGTTGCATTGTGTACAATGGAAGCCTTCTGAGAGTGTCCAGTGTTAAGATTTGCCTAGTTACAGTTCCCAAGGACTAACTACTTTGTGAACAGGAGAAATGAAAACATTGGTTGAAGTAGCCTATAAAAACAATGAGGCGTATCAGCCCACCACAGGGCCGCTGAATGTAATTCCTGCGCTCGGGACAAAATGATGCCTGTGGGCCCCCCTCTCCAGTCCAGACTGTCAACGGCCGTAATGAACACACAGAACGCATCCAATTTATGCACCACATAGACAAGAGCTTTCCTCTCTCTGAAGCAGTACCCAAACATTAAAACTATTAGCACACACACACACACACACACACTAACCCAATGCATTCATTAATAACTCTTACCACTGTCCTTCAGTCGCACCAGTCAACAGACATTAAGCTCTCCTCGACCACTGTGCAAATACACATAAACTGCACATGCCGCTGCAAGTTTATATTTTTAGTCTACATAATCATCCCAAATGCACACGCGCATTATTTCTTATTATAACCATTTTATTACCATTTACCCAAAACTGCAGGTCCCATGGCTGCCCCCAGGTATCACCAAGTTGCCTGTATTTCATCTCCTGGTTAGCTCTTTTAATATGCTGGCTCACTAGGGACATGTTTTACATCATAAAGTCTGAAAGCAATCCACATCTGAACAGGTGGTGCGTTGACACAAATGCGGGCGGAAAAAATAATGAACCACCAAAGCTTCTCCCACATAAAGGCAAGGTGCCTTTGATGAAGATTAGAATGTGTCTTTGTTTAGTCATATGAAAGCCTGTATGAGTTCAGTATCTATTTATACATTTATACATCTATACATTTTTTTACTTTTTAATTTTTATTCGCTGGTAATTGGGTGTAAATCCTTTTCCTGTCCTTTTCCAAGTCCAATTACATATGTCAATTTCTGGTAAATTACCAGATGTAGCCTGGTTTGAGCCTGGTTTCTGGTTCTTTTATGGCATCTTTCCGCTACTGAATATTAGTAAGTCACACATGTCTGCTGTTTGATGAGGACAATAAAGACAAACCAAACTCCATTAGGACTCTCTATCCGCTAGCTCCCAGCATGCCTGCCTTCACCACATTCCCCACACCGCTCATCAGATTGCACAGGAAGCTCGGAACCAGGCTAATTGGCTGCATATCTTGAGTCAGTGAGAGCTGATATGATAGGAACAGTTGTTTCCTTATAGCCCTCAAGAGTAAGGAAATGGGGAGTTCACACAAGAAATGAAGAAAGAGAGACATACTGTACCTGTAGAGAAAGAGAATTAAAAAAATAAAGGTATAACAAGGAGGTGGCAAGGTGAACAAGGCCAGGGGCTAGAGGTAAGGATAGATAGTAGCGGGGAATAAAGAAACAGAGTAACACTCAGGAAACAGCAAAGATATAATCATGATTGAAAAGGTACAGATGTAACCATAGTAAAGTCCAATTTTTTGTTGTATTCTCACTGCACACTTGCTATATCTTTTGTTGCTGGGTACAACTCTGTGCCCTTTTTCCTGACAGTGTATAGTGAGGGCTGCACCTCACCTCCCACCCATCAGGGCGTATGGATGTTATGACAACTATGACAATTAAAGCCAAATTGGGCTAGAACAGAAGTTAGGACAAGTTAGGACAGTCAAACTCGCCTGTGTTATTAACGGAATTTGTAAACAGTAACCTGATAAAGTCGTCTACTGCCCTACAAACTTAAACGGTAGGCAACATTATCACTTTGTAGTATTTAAGTAACGTTAGTGGAATTAGGTGATTTAACCGGTAACCGCATCGCAATGCTTCAATTATGCATCGCAGTGAATTGAATTGAATTGGCGTGTACAGGATCTCCGCTTGGTAAAATTTTTCTCACGTTTCTTGTCGGTGACTATTCACTGCAACAATAGCGGAAATATAGGGGCGTTCACTCGTTAAGACCTAGTTTAATAGACCAATTTGGAGTGGACGTCACGGTTACGTCACTGCAGTTGTGCGCGCATTATGGTGGCAGAAAAACAGAGGAAACAAGTAGAGGAAAATGGGCGAGATCCCCGGAATAAGGGAAAAAAATGTCTTGTTGTGCCGTTGGATGTCAGAATAGGAATGCAAAAAAAGATGACCTTCATTTTTATAGAATACCGTCGTCGAAGACGCCCTTTGAAGCTAAACGCAGATGTTTATGGTTGCAAGCCATTAAACGGACAGACTGGACTGATGAAATCATCCGGAATTCTCGACCCTAACCTGCGATGATTAGCCTACATTAGAGCATGAATTTGATGTAAACAATAGATCTAGATAATATTCACATATGCAATTCATAGAAGGCATACTGTATTAGCCCTACAGTTACAGCATGAAATAATATTTAGGCCTATAACTAGAAATAACATTTTTACATACACCCTAGATAGTAGTTCTAGTGATTTACATTGTTCTAGCATACATTAAACAATGAAAAAGAGTTAATACTAACCCAACCATGCAAGTGCAGTTCGCCGTCAGTATATAGTTGTTTGACTTGTTTATAATACCCCACGTCTTGTATAGCTGCGTTTTATGTCCTTGCCGCTGGCTAGGCAGTACGTCGGTCCGTAACACACAAAAATCATTCAACAAATCTCGGTATTCAAGGTCCTGGACATGCCCGCAAAGTACAAAATTGTATGCGTCAAGAGATTTGTATGCCTTGAGTTTTTCTTTCGTATAGACGCTGGGTTTTTCCACAAGGTATATGAAGATGTCCGGCCACTGTAACTTTGGCCATTTAGTTGGATCCTTGACCCATTGACCCGACAGTGAGTACGGGTCAGGAAACCTCACTCCATTGCTAAGGGTTAGCTTATTAGTGTAAGACAACCTGTCTTCTGCTGGCAAACCATTAAAATAATTGGAGAAGGCGTCCTGATGATCCATATTCCTATGTTGTAAATTGACACCTGATACCGCTAACTGTCACTTTCTGCCACCAGTTCGGCTCCGCCCACAAAATACGTCATCGCTGTTTACAAACACAAAAAAGGTCTATACATCCATGGTTAAGACCTCTCCGCGGCCTCATTCTGTTTCCTGTACAGAATTTCTATCCCTTGCCCCCAGAAGCTCGTGCGACGCTCTCTCACTTTGCGTCACGAGAGCTTCTGGGTTTCTTATATTACTCTAACACTATACAATGAATTATATAAATAAAATAATATAAATAATAAAGTAGTTCTGTTTTTCTTCCCTGGACTTTCTCTGGATGGTAATCCTCTGATGAAAAGTGTTCACTACAGACCCGGACTGCACAGAGGGATTCAACGGAGGAGTTCAGATCCAGACGATTATCCCATAGGCGTAATCGGCGGGGGACGGGGGTACGTGTCCCCCCCAGGGGTCAAAGTAGACAAAATTGTCCCCCCCCCCCAATAAAATTGATGGTTCACATGCGGCGTCTTTTGTGCGCGCAATCTCCTTTTTTTCAGGTGCGACCATGGCATCCTGAGATCAAAAATTAAAATATCTCAACTTTTGGAACGCCACAAGTGCACCGCATGTCACATGAAAGCCTGAAATAAGCCTTGAATCGCTCACCATCCAAACGAAGGTCCAGGATCGGTGATATTCTCTGTATTCTTGTATTTCTGCTAAATCCTATACGGCCGACGCACAGTATCCTGGCGCTCGGCCAAATTCATACGCCACGTCATCATTGATTCAGTTTGTTTGTGATATGGGACATTCACTATCGAAACCACATCAATCACCAAGCATGCCAATCATATCCCAACCTCATCCCAAACTGGACTCTGCCTTGTGTTTGATACCTCTAGCATTTTGACTAGTCATAATCTAATAAAAGATATGTTAAATTAGCATTTTGACTAATGTAATAAAAGATATCTTAAATTAGCATTTCGATTGGTCATAATGTAATGAGAGATATCTTAAATGGTAATTTACAATATCTCTCATTACAGTATGACTAGCTAAAATGCTACTTTAAGATATTTCAGATATCTGTAATGAGAACCACTGGAACTGCCACTACTAGACCTGTACTGCTGCAGCAGCTGTAGTAGTAGCAGCAGCAGCAGCAGTGTTGTTGCCACTACTGACTACGACCACCTGGCTTAACTGTACTGCTGCAGCAGGAGCAGCAGCGGCAGCACCCACCACAATTCCTGGAGCCCCTGGTAAAGCTCTTACTGTGGACTTTGACAATTAAGGGCCTACACCCTTGGACTGGGTGGTGGGTTTGCTTCAGCGGAAGGCAAACCGTGCCTCAACCACGACCGCCAGACCAATGTTTGGATTGGCTGGCAGGTTGGCTTCAGCGGGAGGCGAACCTCGTCTCTTTGTACCAACTACCAGCTCTTCAATGAACCACGTTCGATAGCTGCCACGCCACCTGGTCCAAAATTAACTAGAAAAAAAAATAAAACTTAAAAAAAAAGCCGGCACGAGAGACACCACCAATCTGTTGCTTCTGCTCCATCTCTCAGTGTCTCATGCCGGTTTTGACAGGATTGCGATCATCTGAAGGCTTGTCTTCACAGGGTCCTCATTTCTCTCAGAAACACATTGAACTATTAACTTAATGTAAGAGAAAGTTTCCAAACACGCCCATCAAGCGTCCAATAGCTACTGGTCTGAAATGAGGACCGTGTAGAAAGGTTCCCAAAGACAGCCTCTTGCCGCGGTCCAAGCAACAGCTGTACCAGCACCCAGGGGAGTTCATACCTTACCGTGGTAAGATATGAAGCTGAAGACCTCAAGCGGGGCTTTTTATGCCCTGAGCTGCTGCGACCAAACACATCAGAATTGCGATTGTGTAGTCATCAGTGCAGCTGAGACAGGCTCTGATTGGTAGAGCAGAGTCCAGCTCCATCCAGTGATGTCATAATCTATTTGGAGTAGGCTTGTAGATGCATGCATTTACAAGTCAAACTTTTCACGACTAATGTATGTAAAATAAGTCAAAATTGATGTGCAATTGGATGTCACATGCTTCTTAGGTAAGTGTGTGTGTGTGTGTGTGTGTGTGTGTGAGTGAGTGATATAGGCCTAAATGTTGTCTAACAGCCTTGAAGCATAAACACGCCACACGTCTTGATTGACTTGAGACTTGTCTCAAGTGACTTGAGACTTGACTTGGACTTGTACCAAAAGACTTTAAAGCAGCTCTGCTGTCTCATAGCTGGACCATAAACACCTGTAGCCACACACTAATGATGACTGCTGTTTGAATAGATGCATCACTTCAATAACATTTAGCACACACACACACACCTACACACACACACACACACACACACACAATGTTATGGTACCTGTGGGCTGGGCTGGGAATAATAAACTCTGTTGAATAATGTAAATTGTATCAGTCTCAACTTTTACATTAGCTTGCTCTCATGTGACTTGGAAGATGTGAAAATGTAAGTTAATGGAGCACTACAGATCCACAATACAATGCTAGTGGTCTTTAAACAAGAGAATGTAACGTGTGTGCAGTCATGCACGTTTCATGTGGGATAGTTGGTTGTGTTGATCTTTACTCCATTGTTAAGATTTATGTATTGTAGTTACCCTTTTTTCCAAGTAGACACATTACACTGTAAAAGAAAAAAATATATAACTAATAGAGAAAAGGGTGGTATTACAAAACAGTTTTAAACTTAGGCCTACATATATCAATAGATTGTCACTTAGCATTTTCCTTTTTTGATGAAGGTGATTTAGTCTTTAGATCTTTTACTGTCTTCAAGAAAGCTCAACAGTGATGCCAAAGTCTGTAGAATTGCAGGAAATGCATTTAATATTAGTAAAGTGTTCTGGGGGAGGGCCTCCAGCCCCCCCACCTTCAGTTGGTCCCCCCCAATGTTTTAGACACAAATTACGCCACTGGATTAGCCACAGCTGTAGTCTCTCTGGGTCATGTAGTGGTAGTTTGTTAAAAGTCACCGTTGCGTCCCGCGATGATGCCTGCTCACAGAATCTCAGACGCTTCTCTCTGTTGAAGCATCCACGAAAAGCACACACTCAAACCATTTTTTAACAGCTACAACAGCTAGGTAACAGACCAAAGACCTGCAATTTCAGCAGAACTCTCTCGGTTGTGTGTGACGCTGGTTTATACATAGCAGTGTAAACACGGAGGTATGGTGACATCGCGAGTTCTCGTTGTCATCGAGCTGATCGTGTACGAGCCTTCACAAGCCGAGGCCGGGGTGCGTGCAACCATGAACTTTTTTTCAATCAACGGCTAGAGTAATAATAAATAATGGTGTAAATGTCGTCTTTTCAAGTCACTTTGGGATCGTTTGGCTTCAGGAGGCTTAGATTATGCTGGACGAGCTGTATGGACTTGTTTTATGGTTATTTTCTGTTATTTTCTGAACTCTGAAGACAGGTCCGCAACTTCAGTTGTTTTGGTGAAGGCTGCTACGGAGTTCTGCTGGAAAGCTCAGGGACTGTTGTATGGACTAACAAACTTCACTCAAGTTTCTACTGGGATGGGGGTAGATAATGACTGAATTTAAATTTTTGGGTGAACTATTCCTTTACAACACATGGCATTAACATGTGTCTCGTATCCGGATTGCATCTGTATACGATTTAGCCGGATTATATTTACACCTGGCATTAATATATGTCGCCATTGTCCACATCAAGTCCACAATAGATTACATGCACTGCAGTAGTTATTGTATGTTGCATTAAAAATACTTGTATTTACACTTGTGTTCAGTGTGGATCACAATCCGTCCTCAATGTGTCTTGGGTGCGTTTACACCTGTTTTATGTATAAGCATTATTTGATTACAATCTGATAACCCAGGACACATTAATTAATGCTAGTGTATCTCCATTAAAGGTAGAGAGAGAGACCATTAGCTCATACATCAGGAAACGGCTTGGAGCCTTATGGTGTCTTAGCAGTGTGACTTTGTATGGTAAAGGGATTCTGGAGCTGCCTGCAGTGCAAGCTTCAATGGAATTAAAGTTACCACAGTGTCAACCTGGCAAGAAGCAAATGACCTGGGACAAATATTGAATCTTCGCTCTATTGTTTGTTATTTTGGGGTTTTTTTGCCTTTTGTATTGGCTTTATTTATAAAAACTGTAAATGGAGTGTATAATACTTTATTATGTTCTGTTCTTTTCTGTAACTTTATACGTTTTATTTATGTATAAGCTTATATGACTATACCTGCATTTGTTTATATCAGTTAGACTTTCTCTACCTTTTTTCTTCATAACTGGGCTGTGATCTCCATTCTGTCTAGTTAATATACATTTGTTATGTTTACAGTATTTTTCTTCTCTTTTCTGATGTCTCTACATGTTTATGTTTTTTTTCTGTCATTTCTGTGTGTTTTGTGTTGTATTGTTATTTTTGTCAAGTAAATAAAAAAATATTGAATCTTCGCTCTATTGTTTGTTATTTATATCTTTGCAGAAATCATGTTTACACAGCTACCATTAGTGCAGTAACATCATTAGCCTTGGTTAGCTAGCTAACTAACATTACTTTGAAATGTCTTTAAAATGTCTTGAATGTGCTACAAAATTAACAAATGCCACAAAGTTACCTGTGTTGAAGACATTTTCCTTTCTTTCTCCAATTGTTCTGGAGCTCTTCGACATTTAAGTGACAAGAAATGATTTATGGGAAATGGAGGCAAAAACCACTGAACAGTTACCACTCATGGCCAGAGGTGTTGCCAAACTGCAAAGCTTGAGTGCAGCTTTACAGTAAAAGATATCACCAGTGTAATTTTAGTTTTTTTCCTATCGCCATGAAAAGTCTAAACCCACCAATGTATTTGCCACAGTCAGAAGCTACTACTGTCTGTTTCTACTGCAAGTCAGGCTCCCACTGTTTTCAAAAATCCATTAAAAACAGCTCGCAGAGACATACTGCTGGCATGACAAGCACATTACACCACGCTGAACAGCACGTCTATTGCAGTCTTGTGTGTGTGTGTGTGTGTGTGTGTGTGTGTGTGTGTGTGTGTGTGTGTGTGTGTGCATAGATAAATAGATAGCGATGTAGAGAAATGCTGTTTGATTCTGTAGGCTGGGAGGTGTTGGGGTGAGGGTGGGAATAGGGTTGGTGAGGGTGTTGGGGACTCAGATAAGTGTGGAACTTCAGTCATGGACCTCATTATAAACAGAAACACACCAGCCTTGGTCCAATTAAAATTGACACCAAATCCACAGAGAGGCCAGCTGCACTATAACAACGTATAATCAACACATTACCCTCTGTTTACTCTATGTGTGTGTGTGTGTGTGTGTGTGTTTATTCCTGTACTTCTATCTTTGTGAGAACCAATTTCAGTGTGTGTGTGTGTGCGTGCGTGCATGCATGTGTTCATATGTGTGTGTGTGTGTGTGTGTGTGTGCGTGTGTGTGTGTGTGCGTGTGTGTGTGTGCGCGCATGTGTTTGTGCGCATGTGTGTGTGTGTTTGTGTGAGAAAGAGCATATGTTTTAGAGACAGAACATTCTGGGACATTATTGCAATGCATGGTAGTAATTACATCGACTCAGCAAATTGGAATGGCTATTATTAGCATCAAGTTGCTACATTTACACCATACAGAAAGAGGTGAGATTAATTTGGTCAGGTAATACTGCCTTTATCTGACAATTTGATGTGCAGGCCATGAACAGTATCAATTATAAAGTAACAATTCAACATTGCACTCATCTGCTTGTTTGCTGTCTAACGTGTTTTTTTTGTCTTAAAATGAAAAACCACCTTAACCTGAACTCACAGAGGACCTTACACATGTACTACGCGGCAGGTGTTCAGTTGCACTTGTCATAGTCTGATTAAGTCTTGGTGTTAACATAAACCCTGCCTTATTTCCATCATTGCTGTAATTGCAATTGTATTTATGTTGTGCATGTAAATGTGGCCACTATGTCCATAAAGTGTTTCTCTTGTCTCTAGCTTCGAAAGAGACTTGTTTCCAAATCAAGGTAGAGATTTTCAACATCATTGTGGAGGGTTATATATACTGTATGAAATCTGCTTCACTAAACATACCAGTCTAAATCTGCCACCCTGTCTGTTCAATTAAAGCTTTATTATAAAGGTGCAGCCTATTGCTGATTTGCAGGTGTTCAGTTGCACATGTCGCCATGGATACAAGTTAGAACCCTCTCAGACTTCACTCTCTCACACCCTGTATTTACATTACGTATAGAGCAGAATGTAAGGCACGCACACATACACACACACACACAGGATCATATATGTAGAGAATATGAAGTGTGTTTCTACACTAAGCCATCAATGGATAGCTTAAAGAAATGTTGTGGTTTGTGGCAAGGTTTCGATCTGTGTGACAGAAACTGACAGTACTATAATAACATAATGTGTTTTGCCGGAACATCTGTGGCTGAGTTATGTTCAAAAGAGGAATTGGCCATAGAACCATTTCATATTTTCACAAGAAAACGTCCTGAAAATCTGTTCTAGGTTTCTTTTACTGCATGGTCCTTTTATTAAATTATATTCATGCTTTATCATCTTAAAAATTCAGAGATAATGACCTGGAGATTGTTGCTATGGAAGCAGAATGAAAAAATATTATAATGCAAAGTTCTTCTTATTTCTGGTAAGTATTTTTGACTTCCTCTCATTTTATTATGAAGGAAACCACTAAATGGTTAGACACTGACTTTCTCACTGACTCACATCAGTTACGCTAAAGTCAATTGCCTTGCCTGTATACACTGTATTACTTTGTAGCTGCATGTAGTTGACATTTTTTAATATAGATTCGAGACCTCAGCAGGTGAAATATGCCAGCGATGTTAATAATGAAGATAGCACACGATTAATCCAGTATGTTAGCCACTCGTTCTTGCTAATAGAGCTGCCCTTGGCAGTGCTTGTCTTATGCAGGATTTAGCACGGCTATTTGGAGAGTCCTAGACATTGCCTCAGTGAAATGTTACAATTTTGAATTCCCTATTTCTCTATTTGTATTTTGTTATTCACTGTAAATTTTCAGCATAACATAAAAAATACATCAAAAGTAAAGAACGTATTATACGGGGTAAAGGTACCCACAGCTTTGCCCTTATCTCTTCGCGTAAGACAGAAGACAGTTGGTCTGGGGTGGAACTGTATATTCTTATGAAGCTGTACATCCACATACAATCACATAGGGCAAACTCTCTTCTCTCTTGTTTCTGTCAGTGGGAAATAGTGATAAATGTTAATTGATTCAACCTGGACTTTGTAAAGGAAGAAGGATAGCACTTGTAAAACTGAAATTCTTTCAGACTGAAACTTATAGAGACTGGATTTCTCTTATACTTCCGAGATATTCATAGTTAACCACCAACTTTGTCTCTCTGCCTTTGCCGTACAGTGGGTTTGGGAAAGGATGTGTAAGAAATAAAATGTATACTGTGCTTTTTTATATGGATAGTACACTCTGTTCTTGCTTTCCTTTGTCCTGGAAAGTGGAGTGTTTTTTGTCCTGCTTACTACAATGATGTAATCAGTGCTTGAATGCATGCATGGTCACTATATATGGTTATGTGTGGTTTTAAGTGATTCTATAGGTGGACATGCAGTAAAAAGTTCGAACTAGTGGGTTGGTTTTGAGCCAAGTGGGTTTGGCTATAAGCCAAGATTTATAGTTTTGTTTACTTTAACCTATATAAGTGGATCCTAAACTCTGTTCTTTGTCACTTCTTTGTTACTTGTTTGGTACATTGAACTGAACCATGCATGGCTGAATAAAGAATCCACAGAAGACTCTTGAACCTTGCTTATTAATTTTGACCCACAACGGGTGAAGTAAAATTTTGCATTTACAGATGTAAACTGATAAAAATTATTGCCATGTCCTTTGTTTTGAAAACATTTATCTCAACCCTACATGTTGGCTACAGCAAGGTCTTCAGTATTCTATAGAGGGCTATACAGTACATGATGTAAGACTTGCAAAGTCAATGATAAGCCCACTGCTCACAGAGGAAAAGAGAACAACCACACCTGTTGCGCATTGATGTTGAAGATAAAAATCAGGGATCGAAATTGCTCATGTACTGCAGGGTAAGTTTGACAACCTCATTTATTATCACGTTATATGTATAAATGGTTGATGTTCAGTTGACTGTGCAGTCTTTCACACAGTTTGATCCATAACAGGCATTTCTCCAAGTTGCTCTTGGGCTTTGGGAAAGGAATAAAAATGACATTGCCCTCTAAACACTCAGGATAGCGTGTGTCCCCCAAAACCACCTTTTCATCATTTCCCCTTGATATCACTTTCACAAAAGGTTGCGTGACTATAGCCAGCACCGTTCTCCAACTTGGTGTTGCTTGTTTGAGTGACATCGGAGCTTGTCGGATGAAGTAGTACTTAGCGACAGATGCTAAGCATGGATTGGTGGATTGCTACAATATGTCAATCATTATTTTGCACGGTCAATTGTGGAGTATCAAAAATTAATGTAATGACTTTAATAGGGACAGTAGAGCCCTGCATTCTGGCCCGAGCCCATCAAGCAGTGTTGGGCCTTTGCACAAAGATGAAGTGTGCAAAATTTCAAGTGAATCAGTTACAGCCAATGAGTTGTGGCCATTTCAAGTTATGATATTGCTGTAGCACCAACTATTGGCAAAATGCCACTAAATTTTGCAGGTTCACTCAGAGTTGCTACCTGCACATGTTCACCAAATTTGGTTACGATATCATAAAGCATTCATGAGTTATGGAAGTTTTTGTAAAATAGGCCACGCCAACAACGTTTTTGTGAACTTTGGTGACCAATTGTTAATTACATGGTTGGAGACATTTTTTTGGAAATTCATTTGATGTTCAAACAGTTCATGCAATTGGGCTGGTTTATAGTAGGTTTGCATATCTCAGTCCCCTGAAAATGTCTACCAATTTTGGTGCAAATAGGACAAAAATTGAAAGAACCGTTTGAAAAAATAAATGTAAAAAAAAAATGGAGGAAAATCGAAATTGCTGACATGGGTAGTCCCAATGGCAAAGTTGTAGGTCTAGGATGCCCAGATATGTGCACAAAGGTTGGAATCAGTTGGACTAGCGGTATGAGAGTTGAAACACAAAACGTAAATATGTGCACTATAGTGCCACTGTAAATCCAATGGTATCACCTTCCATGACTTTTGCTAAATATTTAAAGGCCTGCATTTTCTGTATTTACTTCCAAGTTTAAACATGGACTTGGAAAGTGTGCTTCCAAGTCTAAACATGGACTTGCAATCATCTCCCCACAAAATACCCCCATATTGGTTGTTGGTATCCCAGTGTGAATGTCTCCTCTTCTCCTCCTCCAGCCGCTATTCACCTTATTCGCACTGCAGTCATATTTGATTTGCATCATGCTCAGGATGGGAAAGCCTACCTGGAAGAGTGCAAAGCAGATGTAAACACTGGCAGGCAAAAAATTTAAATATTCACCAAAATTAACCTTCGATGTCATCAAGAGATGAGCAGAGCTGGAAGCCAAATGAAAGGCTACAACAATTGGATTGAGGTGAACATGATGTTCAAGCTAAGACCTGCTCACACTATTGTTCACCTATAAAAAAACTTTAGTTAATGTTAGAAGTCAGCTACTTCATGAACATGTGCACTATAGTGCCACCATCTGGCCAATATGCATGGGCTATGTTGCCTGAGTAGTGGGGGACCATAGGAACCCATCTGCCAAATATGGGTGCTATGACATGATCTGCAGACACTTTTAGCGGAGAAAAAGAAACAAATACAATACGGTTCCAGCTTGGACCCTTAAAACGGTTCAAAAATCAATAAGACAAGAGTCCAAAAGAATTAAATAGATACAAATAAATTAAAAAGAAAAGAAAAAAGACAATGACTAAAAAGAATAAAAGACAAAATGAAACATTTCCATAAAAGCCAGTCTTTACAAGTGAGTTTCAATAAGAGATTTAAAAGATGATATTGATTTGTCTAACCTGAGCCTTGGGCAGGTTGTTCCACAATCTTGGGTCCCTAATGGTTCAACGCCTGATCCACTTTGGTCTGAGCCTAGACCAAGGAACAGTCAGAAGTGCTCTGCTCAAGGATCTCAGGTTGTGCGCAGGTTCGTAAGGGGTTAAAAGGTCAGCATTATATGTAGGGGCCAGACCCTGGTGAGCTTTGAGAGTGATCAGTAACAACTTGAAGCAATTCGAAAACTGACTCGTAGTCAGTGCAACAATGCTAGCATTTGGGTCACATGATGAGCTGATTATCAAATTCAAGAATGCCACGTTGATACGTGTGACCCTGTGGAGAAAGTTCTTCTCAAGTTGTCTTGGAGAGAACAATATCATGAAAGTAAGTACAGAGATGCTTCATTACATCACGTTCGTGATTAAGACACAGCTGTTACTTTTCTCACCTGTTTCAACTGGCTCTGTACTGATTACAGCGCTGCATGGACGTGATGCGTCGCTCTTGCGATGAATCTTGGGGATTTCAATTCATTCTCATTGGTCAAGTCACCATCCAATGTATCCTTGACTGGCAAGTAAACTTCCAGGATCTTTATCCGTCCTCCAACCTTTCGTTCTTTTGTTTTGGAATCATGCTTCAGCGGTTAGATATTACGTAAAACGCGTCATGGATGGTCTCTTCGTTTAGCACCAGTTAAAACCCTAGCTGCTGCATTGTGTACAAGATTAAGGCGAGAGGCAAGGCAAGAGATTCACTTTTGACTTGCCCATGTAAAGGGCGTTAAAGTAATCTAAACAAGATGATATAAAAGCATGGATAACTTTATCCATGTTTTATCCATGTGCCTTTGTATCATTACCATGTCCATACCATACCACATCCATAACAAGTGCCTTGGTGTCCTTCTGTTGAAATTCAACTCTAATTCTGCCAGCTAAAGAGCACCAACTCAGCGCTCCCTGAAAATTTACATTTGAATAGATTTCGTTTGAACTTCACTAGCTCTTAGGTGTGTACCTAATGTCATACCTTTCGCTTTAATTTTCTTTCCGCTTGTGTTCTTTGGGTTTTATTTGCCATTAATTTTGCCCTTGGACTAAAATCAATATAGACATAGTACAATGTGCTATGTGACATGAAGATTGGCATGTAACCAAGGGATGAGCTATACGTATAAAAGCATGATAAAGGACCAGATGACATGCAGACAGAGTGGGGAAGTGCAACCAGGACAACAGAGATCTGTGGTAAGCCCTCTTTTTCTCTGTATACATTTTAAGATAATAGAATTATCTGCACTCTTGAGAGCAGATCATTTTACCAATGCGCAGGATCTGATGTACGTTTCCCGTGTTCTAATTAGAATGAGGACCTATGTAGAAACCTGCCTTTGATGTTAGAGGAAAGGAAAGTAGGTGACAGTGGATACGTTATTGGGGTTATAAAGTGGGCACGTCATATCACAGGTGTTTCACTGAATGAAGCCCATAAAACCTCCAGAAGGCTCAAAAGTATATTTATATTTATACCGCCAAATCTTTAGCATCCTGCTTGGATTCGTATGGGGAGCAGCTTAGAGAGTACAGTTTATATATATCGTTATATCCCATAACCATTTATACAATAATGTGTTTAACTTGACAAGTGTTCCTGACTGAATATTAAGCAATTTACTGATAGACAACATTTCAAAAGCAAAGTTAAAAAGTATTTAAACGTCAGGAAAATAAAGAGTAAATGCATAAAACAATGAATAAGCCAATACATAAGATAACTAAATAGCCATGCCAGTTGCTATAACAATAATGATAGAAAAAACAATAAAATGAAAATTATTATACTACAATTAACAGTCAAAACAATTATGTAAAAACAAGTCTATGAAAGTGTTTCAAGAAGTGATTGAAAACAAGATGTTTATGCTAGCCTGATCTCCTCAGGCGACTTTTTCCAAAGGCTCTAGTAACAAATTTGCTTAGTTAACACTGACTTTTAATTGCCTAAGGGATCCCAGACAAAGGATCTCCCACTTTAACATGGAACATGACAAAGCACTGAAACCTGCTATTACCTGAGATTAATTGTATGACATTACCAGTTCATATTCCTGTTTTAGAGCCGACTGTGAGATACAGACAGAAGTGAACCATGTATTGTGTTGGGGTAACTGCCATCCTGCTGCTGGCAATGCTGTACGTCCAGGACACTGCAGCGGTGTCCAGGGGTAAGTACTATACAGCCACAACTGCACTGGGTAGACAGCAGGAACCAAAACCTGAGAGACTTGTTCCAATTAAAGCATCAGTATTCACACAGTTGATGTTTCTACAGCTCAGGCTGAAGGTACTTGTAAATCAAAATATCCACCAAGAAAATGTCCTACCCTTGGTGAAGGATGGTACGGCATGGATGGGAAGCGCTGTATTAAATTATTCACGTGTCAGAAAAACTTTGCAGCGGCGCAGGTAGTACACACACACACACACACGCACACACACTGAAATTGGTTCTCACAAAGATAAATGTAAATGTAGCCTCAGTCATCCTGCAGACATTCAGGATGAAATGCCAGTGAAGACTGATACATGTTCATACTTCTTTTGATTTCAGCAAGCCTGTAAAAATGAATGTAGTGACCTGGTCTCAATGCACAGCGTTAAGGAGTATAGTGAAGTGTTATGTTTGCTGATAAGATACAGCAAAAATGATACCACAAGATAGCACCAAATCATATGTGGGATTCAACAAGATTAAAGAAGTCAGCACCAAGTGCATGTTAGGGGAATCAGTCGTAACGTATATTTGGACATGATAACAGATAAAAACTCAGAGAACTCTTGAATAAAATCACCATTTATTTCAGGAGGCCTTAAATCCCTGGACAGACAGGAAGCATCAGTGTGCGCACATCTTTTGTTGTGTTGCATATGACGCCACTAGTGCACACAAAGCATCAACATAGGAGGACAAATAGAAGATCAGCTGGTCATTCCTGCAGTTAGTTCATGGATGCCAAAAAACACTGTATTTTGGTGGTCTGTTCCTCCTGTTGATGCTCCGAAATTGAACCGAGTTCTGAGCTGAAGCTGACAGCTGCGGCAAACTCTTTTGAGTGCCATTTAATGCCTCTAGTTTGCCTGCAGCCTTTGAGGACAATATGAAATGTGTTGATGCTAGCATCTTATGCTTTCTATCTGTCAATGGCTATATACCAAGACACAATAGCTGCCAAAAGAAATAGGACACCATTTAAAACTGTTTCTATGTATCACCAGTAGTTCTCCACCCTTTCCAGACAGCCGGGGATAGTGGAGATGAGAGACATCAGATGGAGTAGCTACAATTAAGGGAAAGAGTGACCTTGTTTTAGCCAAGTTTTTGTAATTGTGAAAAAGTCTAATTTGATTGAGATGATGAATGACTTGTTTCAGATAAATGACTTGTTTCTCAAGGATCTCACATTTAATAAACCAAAACTGACTGACATAAAGGTGGGGGTAGAGTGGGATTTGGGTAGACAAGGAATTGAAATTAGATATTCAGTGCTTGCAGCAGAAGGGCAAAGCAGTGGGGGTGCTGCCAAAAGTCTGTGGTAGGTAATTATAGTGTCTATAAAGAATGCTTCATTAGGGGAGCAAATGTGGGCCATTGTATTTACCATGTTCTGGGGCAGCATCTGAAGACCCTCTTTCTTAACTGTTAAAACCCCATGATTCCAAAGTTGGGGTTTAAAGGGTTAAACAGGATCAGTTGTGCCCAAAATAAATCAAAGCAGCCTGGGCTGGTTGAGACTGGCAATCATTCATAACCAGAGCATCAAATCTATTTGAGAGATGATGGGGAGGTGGCTGAGACACACTGAAGCTGAGTTGAGGCCTTCCAGGCTGCCTGGCCACCTTTTGCCAGGAGGAATGCAGTGGAGTAGAGTTGGGGAGACCAGGGTGACTGCTACAGGGAGGTCACTGTGGCAGTGGTGGAGGGGTGGTGGGGTTCCTGGGCTGGAAGTGTGGTGGTAAACAGATCTGAGTGGGGTGGTCCAATTCTAGCAGTTAAAACTGTCCAGCATTTTGAAATATTCATTTAAAACTGTATTGTGCTCTGTGAGAGATTTACCTTCTCCATAAGATCAATTACCTTGTCTTGTGGTTCGATGATTTAAAAAAAATGTGTCATTAAGGCTCCAATTTAGCACATGTAAGTCATGCATCCTTCAGCCAAGACAAAAAACAACTTGAATTCTGACTGGTGCCACGCGGGCATGTAGCTTTGAGTTGGGGTGGTACAGGGGAGAATATTTAAATTACCTGTCTTTCGCCCCTATTGTCTTTATAGTGAGTACTGAATGCAAGTGGAGTAGTAGTAACAGAAAAGAACATACGTTGCAAATCAGAAACTACATGCGTAGCTGTTCGAGAGCTTCAATGCATGGACAACACTGAGGTCTGAAGGCGTGTATCTTATGCCTATCTAAAGTAAGGCTTTGTCTGTTTCTTCTGTTGTATTATCAGCATCCCGTAAACCTCTGAATTCACTAATTAACTGTGGGATATTCTCTTTGATCAGCTCAAAAAAAAATCCAAGCATCCACCTGGTAGGCAGGCAGATGTGTAGAAGTTATTAGAAAATGAAAATATTTCTTTGGAGATGACAGTAGGATCAGAACATTCTTGATCATCAATGAAAAAGACTTTGACATCATTTCTTTTTTGATGTTTTTTCTAATTTGCAAAAGTATCAGTCTTGGCTTTGGATCGAATAAAAGCCCCTTTTTGCCTTTCTTCAGAAAATATAATCAAGCCTGGTATGCTGCTCCATTTCTTTTTGTTCGTCTTGCTCAGATCGATCTGCCTTGTTACAATATGCATTCAGATCCTTAATTAGATCTTTCCAATTTCCCATTTGCTATACCAGTTTCTTTACCAAATGAAATGGAGAATGATCTAATTCTGTACTTAAAGAATGAATGTAAGTCAGAAAAACTCTTGACCTCTAATATTGCTCTGAACTTTTGACAGTAATTGTCATGGAATAAAAGGTTGGTGATAAATTTCCCTTGTTTGTTTTATGATTGTCTAGAAGTTTTAACTCCATATGAATTAAAGAGTGGTCTGTTAAAGGTGCTGTATCAATTCACTCAAAAGTAAAGAAATGTTGTTGGACACTAACCAAAAATCAATTCTTGATTTAGAAGAGCTATTGGGTTTAAGCCAGGAATATTGCCTTGTCTCAGAGTTTTCTTTTCTCCAGACGCCATCCAACCTTAATATATTACAAAAATCTATAACTGTGGTATTGTAGTGGTGGCTGACATATTTTGTGGGGAAACAGTCTAACCACTCATCTGAAACCATATTAAATCACCCCCAACTGTAATATTTTCAGTGGGATGCACTGTTTTCAAATCTATTATTGCATTGCTTACTGTGGACAAAGCCTGCTTTATGTGATATTATTCTAACCATATATGTTGGCTAAAATAATGAAAGAACCATCAATATTCCAAACTGTAATAAGTCAGTGTCCATCATTGTCAGTCTTAGAGGAAATCACTTTCCCTGGACAGTTGTTGAGTAGAATGGCTATACCAGCTGAACGGGTGGTGCCATGGCTAAAAAAAAAAATGTCACCCCATTGGTTCGTCCAAAATTTTTCATCAGAGACACATGAATGTAAAATGAAAATATTAAATGAGAAAAGCTTGTTTGCTAGTTTGTTGCTTTTAGATGCAACCAGCTAGCTCATCTGAAACAGTTCCATAAAGGTCTCAGAAATAGCTTGTTTTCCCCATGTTTACATAAGGGGCTAGGTTAACATGTATCCTACAGCTCAATATAGTTGTTTTTTTTTGTCAGTGATACATTTGCCTTTATCAGTAGCAGGTCTGTGCGTGTTGCTCATCCTCCTTCATCAATCTTCAGCTCCTCACACACCTTGGAGGATGCTTTCCACATTGCATTCTGATGTGTACGCATTGTAAATTGTACAATCCCTTGGCGTGCTTCGTTCTCCGTTCGTCTGCCAAGGCGATGCACAGTGTCAACTGCGTCCTCCATCTTTGGAGCCAGCAATGGTGCTACAGCAGGTGGATCACATCCTCCCTGATATTTTTTCTCCGTCTTTCTCCTTGAAGCCACTGATGCGCCGATTCCAGCATCTTTTGTATCTCTCCAGCTCCTGTGTTCGTTCCTTCATATCTTCTGTCTTTGGTTAGGGTAGAGACTTTCTTTTCTATCTCGGTCACAGTTTTTCTGTCCTCTATTCTACTTCTCTCCTGAAGCCATGTTGAATGCTATCATATCACACTTCTGCGTTAGCTGAGTTGTTAAATCTTCTAGCCTCTTGGTTGTCGAAGAGTATTATAGAGCCTGGATAGCCTAGAGTAGGGCAGCATTGGAAACCTCTTTGTTTTCATCTGTTTTGGAGAATTGTTCTTAGCAAGTGAAGCTGTTGACGACTGCTTACCATCTTTGCTGTTATCTTATTGATCCCAATTGAATATTGATCCCAAAGTTGCATTGACTTGATTGATACGTCTTTGGATTCAGGAGAGTTTCCATCAATTAGTGATATAATTTAAGCCCCACCTACTTTACTGTTTTTTCTTTGTCCATCGGTCCATCCCAGAAATTTGAAAAAAAAAATAATAATAATATTGTGCTGCTTTTCGTCATCTATATCTATTGATCCCCAAGTCACATTGACATGAGTGATGGTCAAACTTTTGAGAGTTTCCTATTGATTGGTAATGTACTTTAAGCCCCTCCCCTTTTCCTAATTGGCTTTATTTTGATCATCTATATCTATTGATCCCCAAGTTGCCTTGACATGTTTAATCATTGTTTGAAATGAGGGCTAATTTTATTGATTGGTGATGTCATTTGGCTATTTTTTTATTGTCTACTATTTCTACTGATTCCAAAGTCACACTGACATGAGTTATGACTCGTTGGACTCGGGACAGAATGTCCTATGATTAGTGATGTCATTCCTGATCAGCTGTTTTTCTGCTGTTTACTTTTATACATCCCAAAATCTCATTGAGATATGTAATGGCTCATTGAACTCAGGAGAGAATTTCCTGTCCATTTGTGATTTCATTTGAGAACAGCAAGACCTTTGATATGTTCAAAAAATGTAAGCGTAGCCTGAGATGAGCTAGAGAAGATGCAGTCTGAACCCAGCCTAAGCCTACATCTCAACAACATTATGAGACCTGATAAAATCTGAAGTCCAATGTGGTCAGGACAACATACTAGGGAGGGGCAGGCAGATATATGTGTGTTCTTATGGACATATATCAACAACTGGAAATCATGAGAGTAAAGATTTTTCCTGTTTAGCACTGCACTGCACTGCAGTATGGCTTTTTGGTAGATCTAGACTAAGAGCAAACAAAGCTGTCTCCTCTCTGAATGCTTATTTACAGCCACACCAAAAATAATCTGCATATTGAGAGTCAAATCCTATCGAGCCAGCCGGAGGGAACTCAAGCAAGTGAGCCTGAACAGATCCTAAACTAGTGGTAATAAATGGTGAGGTAGAGGTGATAGACATTCTCAATTTGTCATTCAATTTAAGTCTATATATATGGTCTATTAAATGACAACATTTAATAGACCAAAAGAACGCCACTCCATTTGCTACCCAGCTCGCTCAATGTGGAGAATTTGAGATGCTTGAGGAGTGAAGGTTGAGTCCATTTGGGTTCAGGCATAGAATTAAATCTCCAACTTGTTACTTATACTAATAATCTCTCTCTCTCTCTCTCTCTCTCTCTCTCTCTCTCTCTCTCTCTCTCTTTCATTGTCATTGTGACTTTGCACCTTTCCACTATGTGTCTCAACTAGTATCCAGAAGGGTGTGATTTACATTAGCTGAGATATTATTGCCACCTTCTGTACATGGCACTGCTTATGGAGCTGTAGAGCTGTCCTGTGATTCATGTTTCATGCAGACACAATTGTGGCAGAGTGCGCATGGTCAAAATTACGTAACTGTGGCCAAAACCGACTGGGCACGTTGGCTGTATTTGAGTGTCGCCACCTGCAATTTGAAACAACACAGACAGCACCACAGTTACATAATTGCACCTCCATCCACGATTGGCTGAACAAAGCTTTTTTTAGTTAGGTGTTTACCTGAATGCTATTTTCAAAATGGAGAATTTTGATGAAAGACTATCAGAAGAGGTTCAAAAATACCGTTGTCTTTATGATTGCTACTTGTGGGACTATAAAGACATCCATGGCATTAAAAATCAACAACATGTTAATGGAACATGACAACTTCAAAAGGAGGATGACATTTGACACAAATGATACTGGACCTTGGAACCTTGTAATATGGAAGAAATTCTCTGCGGTCATCTTCATTTGAAAGTTGTAATGTTGTATATGCCTTCAAACATCATGAGCATTAATATAATATTCAAAGTTTTCTGTGTGGTTTTCATAAAAGATTGTGCACAACAAACCCAACAGAAAGCATGGAGCAGACATTAGAATCTTACAGGGGGCAGGAATACCCAACAAGTCAAAGAAACATAGCAAAGAAGAAAAGAAGTCAAACCATGGATCTTTGTAATGACTGTGCATGAAAATAAACAATGTTTTAATGATCCCTACATATAATGTGCAGTTTCCTTTTTTCTTACCTGACCTTTAAATTCAGAGATACAGTATGTGTGTATGGTGAACCTACAGGGGTCGGGCAAAATCATGTGTATATGTGTGTGTGTGTGTGTGTAAACACACACACACACACATTCTTTGGAACTGTGTTTTCATCATAGGATGCAACTGGGCTTGTAAAATGGCTTCATATCCCTTGGCCATTATACGGTGACCATGCAGAACACTGACTGGAGCAAATGACTCCCAATGAGATGACTGTCCATACATTATAGAATCTACTTCTATTTTTAACACTTGGCAACAAACATTGTGGGTTGAAGGCATCCTTTGGTTTTCTCCAAACATAAACCTATAGGAAAAAGACTGAAAGACCATCACCTGACCATATTACTTTTTCCATAGGGTTTTGTGCTCCTTAAACCAGGTTATGCGTCTTTTTGTTTTGGCCTTGGATACAAACAGTTTGTTTGTGGCAGTCCTGCCATAAATACCAGCTTTGAGAAGCTCACAACATATAGTTGTTGTTAGGACTTGGTCAGAGATGTTGATTCAGTTCTTTGGACATTTTTGAAGCTGTAGTTTTGAGCAACTATCCTGTAAAGTGTCCGTCTATCCCTGTCGTGAGCTTTGACTTGTGTGCTGCTCTCTTTGCCATTGACTTTGGAGACTGCTCCCCTTATACCACATCATGTCATCTTGCAGTTTTTGTGACCAATGGACCTGCAATTACCAACTGTTTGGCCTCTTTGGACATATGTTATTTGCCTTGTGTTAGGCTACTTTGAAAACTTTGAACTTGAAAACAAATAAATGGTGATTGTCAGACCACTTTTAAGGCTGAAAGCTTAAAGCATGCTAATTCAACTAATTAGGCTACTAATTAGGCCTGTGTAACTGCCTTTGATTTAGTTTATAATGTAAGTTATTTCTCATGTTGTATTTCCGTCATTTTGTCCACCCCATGTACGGTATCACATCCAAAATTGCACAACTTTAGAACCGGAGGAGACCAGTGCTTTCTCTCATTGACTGCCACAGGTCTATGAGTTCAGATGGTGGATGTGAACCCAGCATATTGCCACTCCGGATCATCGAGTTACTTGTGCCATCACAGGGTTAGAAGCCTCCACCATTAGCCTCATATCACTCAGTGAATCTCACACGAATCCCCTATCAGTTCCTCGCGACTTTCGCTTTAAAAATCAATGAGGCATTAGACATGAAACCCACATTGTTTGCAACACTTATGGATGATGGAACAGCAGCCTGATTCATTGTTTTCGTGTCTGCGCAGGGTACAGAAATAATTTTGTGTTGTGCAGTTTCAAAACCTTCCCATTGGCTCAGAAGTCAAAGGGATCTCATGATATAAAGCCGGGGGTTAATCCGAGCCCTGATCGACCAGTCTCTTCTCCCGTTGGCAAACGTTTTGCTCACACTTGGACTTGAGCTGACTGGGAAATACTTTTTACGTGCAGAGCGCTTGGAGAGGTTGCAGACCAGCGCACGCCAGCGATCATTTTTCAAAGGAGAAGAGTTATCAAGCCAACAGGTAGATATTTTTGCTTTCTAAAGTGCACCGTCACTCTAAAATAATCGTTGATGTGGCTTTGTTTGCGGGGTAAAAGTTCTTTATAGGCTCGTCTTGGTGCGTTCTAACCATTTAATTTAATCTAATTTAATCATTTGTTGTAATCATTTTCATTGGTAAATTACAATTCCAGCGACATAAAGTAGGTTAGGCTACTTCAAAACTACTTTTACAAAATAACTGAAATTACATTTGAACAAATTGTTAGTAGTTTGATCTGGTTTATGCGCTGAATTTTGTGCTACACGTCTCCATAGCGCAGAATGTAAATCGTTTAAAGGAGAACTTGATAGCAGGGTTATTTTCCCAAAAATATTATTGCACCTTTGATTAAAGTTGCCTTTGGAGATGCACAAAGGCTCTTTTGGTGTCTGCAATATGTAAATGTGTCTTTAGGCTCCTTGGCTGGTTCGAGAGATTTTTTTTCTACTGAGGTGCAAGAGTCGACACTGATTTAATGAGACTCTTTAGGCTCAGTCTTATATAGAGAACAAAAACATGGAATTCTGTTGATTTTTGTTTTGATTGTTTGCTATCATCAGCTGTTATAATGTCTCCTTCTGCATAATTTTTCCTATTAACACAGAACAACTGCACTGTGAGCTGAGACATCTGAGAGGGCATGTGGCTTCTGGGGAAACTCCGTGGTTCTGGGGAGAGCAGTAGGACGCAATCCCAACCCCAGCAGGCGCCAGAGACCATTCCTGTTTCTGCTTACTCCAATGTCCTTACTCCAGACAAGATCCCTGATTTCTTTATCCCCCCCAAACTCATTTGCTGTCCCCCAGAACCTGAGTCCCTTACCCCAGAACCTCAGCGCTGCTCCACCTTGCAACCCTCCGCCTCTGACCATGCCATCTGTAGCCAAAGCCCCAGGGCTCGGAGCAATAAGAACCCTTGCAGTCCACGCCTCTTCTCCCGTCTGTCTGGGGACACCCGCAGCCTCCAGAAGTCAGCCAATCGTCACATCATCCAGATAGAGAGCGCTGATGAGCCAGGTGCCGGGCTTCTGGACAGAGACAATGTTGAGGTCAACACCAATGCAGACCCCCAGTCACAGACTGCGATGTCTCTGCCTTATGTCCCCAAGGCCCAGACCTCATATGGCTTTTCCACCCTGGTGGAGTCCCCCCACACCCGACGCAAGGAGAGCCTCTTCCACAGCGACCCCACCAGCCCTCTCACCTCCCCTAACTCCCAGAGGCGCACCCAAGGGGGAACTCACCTGGCCCCTGCCGACCCCAACCCCTACCGCTACTTCAGTGGTGGAGAGAGTGACACCTGCTCCTCAGCGGAGTCCTCCCCTTTTACCTCCCCTCTCCTGTCCCGCTCTGCCTCTCTTCTCCGCTCTATTACCCAGGAGACACAAGCTAAGGTGAGGACTCTCGTTTCTATGTCTAGATACATGGTTTGGCCTTTACAAAATGATGAATGAGTGTGTTAAAAAATAGTTTTTATGTGTTACATGGACCATAAGGCTCCATTCTGGATGTTCACAAGTTGCTCTTTCTTTTCCCTTCCAGGTGTCTCGTGCCAAGCGCTCCCTGGCGCGCCACAGTTCTCTCTCCACCGATGAATGCAGCTCAGCTGACAACAGCCCCAACATGCAGCGCCGCCGCCTGCGCTGCCCTCCCTCCCCCGCCTTCCGCGGATGTAAAAGCAGCGGCTCTAGGGGCGCAGCGCCGGACCTACTGCAGCGCCAGCACACCGTCAACCTCCACAAGGGGGGGACACTGAGGCTGAGCACTCATTACGACGCAGAGGCCGCTCGGCTGCGGGTGCGGGTGCTCGCCGCCGAGGACCTCTATGACAGGCAGACGGACGTTAAAAGCATCAACTGCTGCGTATCGCTCTACCTGAACCCCGGCAAGCAGCAGAAACAGAGGAGTACCATCATCAAGAATAGCAGGAATCCAGTATTCAACGAGGACTTCTTTTTTGACGCGCTGCCCCGGGCGCAGGTGAAGAGTCTGGCCATGAAGATTAAGGTGGTGAACAAAGGTACCAGTCTGAAGAGAGACATGCTTCTGGGAGAAAGGGAGGTGCTGCTCAGTGAGCTGCTGTCAGGCTTCTAGTGAGTGTGAAAACAAACAGCTCCGCATCTAGAGGGCCCTTTCCTCTCTGGGCACCTTTTCATCCCATTTCTTCACAGATCTGATAAATACTGGACAGGTAAAGGCATGCTGATGACAAGGAAGCTGTGTCTTGCACACCATGTAATGTGCATATAATGGATAGAAAACTGAGGCCGCTGTAGAATTACAGTAGAAGACCTTATCAAATTGACATTATTGGCTGTTGCTTTTTAATCTGAGGTCAGTCCAGGGTAGACATATGGAACCCATATTATTTACATCCTTACCACTAACTTATAAATGTGAACAGTAGAGCTGTGGTCTTTCTTCACGTATTTCTCTCTAAGTATTGAGTTACGAAAGGTGTTGCCTTCTCTACTGATCATTGTGATGTGGCTCAGTATCATATCAGTTGTGATACATTGAGTGATGATCTGATTTTAGTTGTCAGCTGTATTTTTTTGTAATAATGCACTACTGTTACATGTGAGTTATTGCATGTGCCTGCAGTATTTTAAATGAATGATTCCTCTGTCTAATTGAGGGACACAGAATTTATATTTGGGAATTTGTTTTTAATTGCTAATAAGTGTAATGTGAATATGATTGTTGTTCATGTTACATGATCTCATAAATAAAAAACAATAAGCTCTCACTGTTTTGTTTTTTGTGTTTAAGCCTGCTGATTTGTCTCGGTGTTTTTCTCTTCCCGTAATTCCTCGTGATCATGTGGAAGCCATGTGAAATGATTATGAACCCTCCTTGGCTCTCCCAGCTTTCCATTTTTGCAAGCAGTGCTGTGGCAGGGTCCTCTGAGACAGGTACGAGGTGGGTGTCATTTGTGAGGCTTTTAATCCTGGTGCTCATATGCGCACAATATTGTCTCTGTGTGCATTCAAACTCCCTTTTCAATTTTAAGACCTAATCTCCAATTCAACCAGTCCTCTAGTGAGATTCAAATAGCAGGTATTAAGAATAGCAGGAGGTAGAATCATGGCTCAATCCCGATGGTATACTGTCCTGAAACAAAGGTTGGTATTCATAATAAAACTCTCTCTCTCTCTCTCTCTCTCTCTCTCTCTCTCTCTCTCTCTCTCTCTCTCTCTCTCTCGCTCTCTCTCTCTCTCTCTAAGATCTCTCCATATACCTCTGTAATGAAGTTATAGGTTTAGATTATCCATATTAAGAGTGATAAAAGGGAAGGCATTTGTGGGAATAGGCTACTAGAAATACAAACACATACACACTAGTGCATGCATATAGACGCACACACTGACAAGACAAATAGTCTTTCTTAGGCATACACATTTTTATGGTTTTTCAGAATAGTAAAGGGTGCGTGTTTGCCTCCTCTACTGGTGAAAAATCAGAATGACATTACACTATGCCCTAAGGGCACCATTAAATTAAACACATTAAAATCATGTTTTAGTTCTGTGATTGACTGGTGACTTGTGCTTCCCTGCCTTCTGCCCAATGTATGCTGGGATAGGCTCCACATACCCAGGGCCCTGAAAAGGAAGCGAGTGAAGACAATGAATGAATGAATGAATGAATGAATGAATGAATGAATGAATGAAAAGCATCTTTTGTTTAATAAAATGCAAACAGTCTGAAAACATTCACAACCTCATATGATGAAATGTCCCATAGCCAGCTACACCTGCTTGTAAAGCCACTATAAATACATGTAATTTTGACAGATAGCAAGTAACATGTTGACATCAATAAAAAGAAATAGAGATGGAAAGTTACAAAAGAGTTAATGTGGGGCACATTTATTCCTGACGAAAAAAACAAAACAAAAATACAATCATTTCCCACTGACCTGAGAAGACAGGTGATAAATGGGATGAAACTATGAAATTCTTTATACCTTTTTAGGCATGCTAGAACTTTTTACCTACAGTATAATTATTCAAACGTATTTATCCAATAGCCTCTGAAAAAGGGACATTAAGCACAACATCAGCCTGGTCACAATACAAATTAACTTGACCAAATACAGGCAATGGTGCTAGTATCTCTTTTGCTTCCATGTACTGTATACCGTTAAGTATCATGGTAGGACATTTTTACCCCCCAAAAAAACCCAGTTATACAACAGTACTCTGTCGCTAGAGCATCAACTATAAATGCTCTGAGCTAGAAGCCAGAATGTCACCAGTTGTGATGTTGTATACAGTATATCATGTTTTCCAGCATGTAGAGTGTAGTAAACCTGCAGGGCAGGATAACACTGAGAATCTTAACAGTCTGCGTAGCATTCACCATGGTGTTGTGAAATGTGATGGAGAGGTCTAATCAAAACTGAGCTTGAAGTAGTGGGCAGACATCCATATATCATGATGACAGTTAGGTGTGCTTTATGACAAAGGATTGTGTATGCAGTGAAGAGGTCAATGTTATGCCAACTGACTCTCAGCGAGGTGATAATGCACATGCAATAATTTGATGTATCCTAAATTTGCCATGAGAGAAATTTGGGATAGAAGTCGAGCTCAAGTCTTGATCTTCTGTTCTGTGTCTTCCCTACACAGAACAGAACGACCAATCTTTGTCTTCAACTCATGTTGGTGCGCCCTGTCTGTTTTTGTAGAACATCATTAACAACTTCAACTTTAAAACATTTATGTCCATTAACATTTGCACATTTGCTAAACAAATACATTTGTATTTCCCAATGAAATACCATACCTTACACAGCTAATGGGACCTTAATAATTTCTAAACATACAAACTCAAACTTATACATTGCCCTCAGGCAATGTATAAGTTGTATCCACCGGCTCAAAGTTAACAAAATGGGCATTATCATGGATTTGTGTTGTTTACACCAAATTCTGACCCTGCTTTCAGCATGTCATAAGAGAAATCAGGATTCATCGGACCAGGCGACACATTTCCACTCTGCAATTATCCAATTTTGGAGATCAATTAAGCTTCATCTTCTTGTTCTTAGCTAACAGCAGGTGGGCCCAGCATGGTCCTCTGCTGTTAAGAGGTTATTTGCATACTGTTCACTTGAACGATTCTTGTCATTCTCTTCTGATCTCTCTCATCAACAAGGCATTTTGACCTCAGGATGGCAGCCCTCTGGATGTGCTTTGTTTATGGAGGGCCAGGCCTATCATATTAAGGAATCAGTGAATGAATCAATCAATAAATGCAATAACAAATAAAGTAATAAATAAATCAATAAATGAATGGATGTTAATTAATAAATGTTAAAATGAATGTGGGAATATTTATAAAAATGTGTACATTTATAAATAATTTAAAAAATAAATCAATAAATGAATAAATACCTAACATTTTTCTGTATGTATTCTGTATGTTTTGCAATCTTTTTGGGCAGGGATGGGAGAATGCAACTTGTACGCTTTTTATATTATGATTGAAAAACTGAAATCTTGAAATAAACAAAATAGACAATAGATTTCATTTAAAACTTTTGGACAGGAATCCTCAAGCAGGGGATGAGTGTATAGTCCCCTACCTTTTTATATTTTTGTTCCACTTATCCCCATCTCTCCCTGTGTATCTACACAGGAACAGAAACGGATACCCTATGAAATGTGTACATTTGCAATGCCTCATTGGGACTGTACAAACATTCCTGTATGCACAATTTGTATTCTTTTCCCATCCTGCAACTCATCGTAAGACAATATAGGTAATGTCATACACAAGGATACATTTAAGGTGATGAAATCTAAATATGCCTCAAAGGTATGTAAAGAGTTTAAAACCATATTTGAAGACTTATCAGTCTTGAAGACTTGACAGAGAAGGAATAGAAGGCCAGGAGTGAGAGGTACTGGTGAGTTCTTTAATTTCTATCACAGAGCCATGATCTACAGAATTATGTAGATATCAGACAATATATAGAGATAAATAGAGATAAACAGTTATATAACAGACAAACATTTGATCTCTTAAATAGCAGATTTTGGATAGAATCCTTTTATTTCAATGTATTATTCCAAAAAGCCATCATATAGGTATTCTAGTTTACCAAAGACAATAATTTCTCTCAGAATCATTGGCAATCACTTTCAATTACTTTTGTAAGTAAGAGGAAGGATAGCTGTTTAGAATGAGTAATTTAAGTACTGATTGAAAATCATTGGTGTCCCACTGACTTGAAGCATTGCTAACAAATATTAACAGGAGGCAGCTACAAAGCATTCAAAACTGTTAAAGTTGGTCAGAATGTAGCATTGGATTAGTAAAAATGTGTGAGAATGTCATAACTCATAATCTTTCATTCTGGTGGGAAAATTTGCTTTAACTAGAAAAACTAGATAGACATGTAGCTAACATAGTCATCTGTTTATTTTGTGTTAACAGTAAATTCATTTTATTAACCAAATATTTGACAAGATGTACATTTAGTCAACTTTGCGTTATGTTTCCAGGCTATATTGCAGTTCAAGAGAGTACTGAAAAATGCATTGCTTTGGGGTGACAGCCGTCTTGATCCTGCTGGCGTTGGTGCACATGCAGGATAGCACAGCAGACATACGTAAGTATACAGGCAGTAGACATTGGGCAGTTCCAAAGACCTACTCACCTTGTAACTAAACTTATATCAAAAGTACCTAACTTTGAACTGACTGTGCCCCAACTACTGTTACTGTGTAGTTCCCCCTATTTGTTATTGAGTGTTGCACAATTTTGCACTGCTTGTAATGACTGCACAAGATTGGATTCTGATTTTACAAGCACAAGCTACAGTGCATGCTATGTACTCATGATGTTGTGGGTTTGCAGTTGACTCATGGCCTCACATGGTCACATGCAATCTCCCTGTCAGGTTTAGTGTCACACTCCAATGTCCACCATGTGAAAAAAGGAGGACTTCTTTCAAACAATCACATCCTGACGACGGCAGCTGAAATCTTGAAAACTTGTCCAAAATCAACCAAATGCAAGAAGCGGGGATGGTACAGGGTGGGACGGAAATGTGTCAAGTACTTCAAAATAAGAACCACATTTGGTGAAGCAGAGGTACATTTCCACACACACACACACACACAACAAACTGTATTTCACTCAGCTTTCTGCAAACTGTCCCAGAGAAATCTCACCATAAAATAAACTTTAAATAAAAAAATATTTAAAATTTCTATCCATTTCAGAAATTCTGTCAACAGCAGCACAAAAAGGGTCACCTCGTCATGCTGCACAACGAAAGGAAAATGAATGCAGTGGAATGTATTATTATGAAGTGCAATCCGAAAGACTCACGTGTTTGGCTGGGCGCCACTAGACAGGTAAATGAAAATAAATGAATGGATGACTGATTGTATGAACATAATAACAATAATGATGGCTTAGATAATGACTGTCTTGCGTCTCTTGCAACGGTTGTCGGCTTCTCATTCATAGTGATTGATTACCTTTACCGACTGAATTAGAAGTCTCCAGAGTTGTTTTAGAAATGTGTTTGGAATTGAATGGGAGTGCGGTGGCAAAACTGATTTCAAAATATCTTTAATCGTGGCACATACATGGAAAAAATGTCAAAAAAATGATCAAAAATTCAAATCATGCTGGAAATCCTTTACTTTTTTTTGGAAGTCCTTTACTTTCTTTAAAAAAAGTTGCACGTTTCTTTTATTGTCACTCTTTTCAGGAGAATGGCCAGTATGCCTGGTTAGATGGATCTAAATTGGAATATCAGCCATGGGTTCCTGGCCAGCCGGACTTCACTATGAAACAGGAGCACTGTTTGGAGATGAACTGGATGTGTAAGTGAAAATGAGAAATGAGGGTGATGGTGGTAAAAGAAAGAATGAGGATGGATGAGGCTGGTGAACGAAAATTCGAATGGGGAGGTAGATGAATACAAATGGAGCAATGAATTGATATGCAGATGATGGGACAATGTGTGACTAACATGTTTTTTTCCCCCCTAGTGTTAAGACATTTAAATGATGATCGCTGTTGGAGGTTGAAGACATTCCTGTGTGAACATCCTGGACCGTAGTCAACAAGATTGGGCATACACAGTAATACATATGTTCATTTCTTTCTCTTGACAAAGTAGTATGTAGGTTCACACTATATACATTCTAGATACATACAGTACATCCACGGCTGTATACCCACCTCCTCCTCCTAGCCATATTATCACTGCTCTTTTCCCAGCTCAATGCTTGCAAAGTACAAGAGTTTCTGAAGTGTTGATGTAATAAATGTTACATTGACAAGCATTGTCCATTCCTTTGTTATATCCTTAATATGAAAATAATCTCTGTAATCCATAGGCGTAATCAGCGGGGGGGGGACAGTGGGAAGCGTCCCCCCCCCAATGTTCAAAGTAGGCAAAATTGTCCCCCCCCCAATAAAATTGACGGTTCACGTGCGGAGTCTTTTGCGCGCGCAAATCCATTATTTTCAATGTGGGCACGCTGCAGAAAACACTGCACTGAAAAGTGAGACTGGCGCAGGGCACATGCGTTGCAAGGCGTCTTTTTTTTCAGGCACGACCATGCCGTCCTGAGATTAAAAATATCTCAACTTTTTGGAACTCTGCAAGCGACTGTGCCTTGTGTTTGATATCTAGCATTTTGACTAGTCATAATGTAATAAAAGATATCTTAAATTAGCATTTTGACTAGTTATAATGTAATAAATTATCTTAAATTAGCATTTTGACTAGTCATAATGTAATGAGAAATATCTTAAATTAGCATTTTGACTAGTTATAATGTAATAAATTATCTTAAATTAGCATTTTGACTAGTCATAATGTAATGAGAAATATCTTCAATTAGCATTTTGACAGGTCATAATGTAATTAGAGATATCTTAAATTAGCATTTTGGTTGGTCATAATGTAATGAGAGATATCTTAAATGCTAATTTACTTTTTTAAATTTTTTTTTGTTTTGTTTTGTTTTTTTTATAGACAAGGTGTCACCACTCCAGAACCAAGATAAAGTGTATATAAAAAACAAAAGAAACAAACAAAAACCACAACAACAACAACAAAAAAAGCGAAAACAGAGACTACGTTCCCCAGTTCCTCCCATCCTCCCTTAGTTCATTGGCAGATTCAGAGTTTTCAGGAAGGGGGCCCAGGTGTCATGAAATTTAGCTGTTTGATTTTTGTTAGATGCAGTGATTTGTTCCATTGAGAGGTGTTCTGCTAACAAATTGAGCCATTGTGATGTTGCTATTTTGTGTCTGTATTTCCAGTTGAGCAATATTGTCTTTTTTGCAGTGGTCAAGGTGATAAGTATGGCGTTGTGGTATTTGTGTAGGTGACTGATTGGTGTGAGGTCTCCTAAGAGGCAGAGGGAGGGGGAAAGTGGAATGCTGTGACCCAAGACTTTGGAGATGGTAGTTATTATGTTATTCCAGAAATTTTGAGTTTGTGTGCAAAGCCATACTGAGTGAAAGTAGTTGTCTGTGGTGTTGAGAGTGCATTGTGGACATATGTCGGTGTCTGTGAAACCCATTAAGTGCATCCTGTGTTGAGTTCTGTGTATGGTCTTATACTGAATGAGTTGTAATCTGGGGTTGCTGGTCATCGAGAAGATGTTATTGCAAATTTGTTTCCAGAGGGTTGCATCGATATTAATCGATAAATCTTTTTCCCAGTCTGTGGTGGGGACGGATGTGGTGGAATCTTTGGTTGATGAGATAAGTCTGTATAATTTTGATAGTGGTTTCTTGGCTGTTGATATTGTAAATAGGTCTGTTACTAATGGTGGTGGTTGCAAGTTATTATGTGTGATATCAATTTTTTTCCCTGAGTGCGTTCTTGAGTAGATATTGTAAAAAATGTTCTTGAATGAAATCAGACTTCTGGATTAATTGATGGAGCGTTAATATGGTATTATTCTCAAACAGGTGTTCTAAGTGAGTGATTCCTTTGATTTTCCATGAATTAAAAGAGAGGGTGCGCTTGTTGATTACAAAGTCTGGGTTGTTCCAAATTGGGGTGGATTTACATGGTGAGGGTGTGTGATTGGTGATCTTATTGATTTTCCACCAAGCTTCCAGAGTTGTGGCAATGACTGTGTTCCTGTAGCAGTTATGTTTTTTTATTGTTGTTGAGAGAAATGGTAGATCTTTGATGGACAGTTCGTTGCATTCTGTTTCAATTTGGGGCATTTAAACCTCCAAGCTGTTTGCTTTTCTGTAGTGTTGTGAGTTTGATTCTAGGTTGTTTGTTTTTCCAGTAGAATTTTGTGATTAGTGAGTCAAGTGTATTGAACCAATTGGGTGTTGGTTGGACAGGGGTCATTGAGAAGAGGTAATTGATTCTGGGTAAAATTGACATTTTGATTGCTGCAATGCGGCCTGCAAGGGAGAGTGGTAAGTTATTCTAATACTAATTTACAATATCTCTCATTACATTATGACTAGCCAAAACGCTACTTTAAGATATTTCAGATATCTGTAATGAGAACTACTGGAACTGCCACTACTAGGCCTGTACTGCTGCAGCAGCTGTAGTAGTAGCAGTAGTACCTCGCCTTTTCGTACCAACCACCAACTCTTCAACAAACCGCGTTCGCTAGCCACCACGCCACCTGGTCCAAACTGTCAAAAATTAACTAGAAAAACGTTTTAAAAAAGCAGGCACGAGAGACGTGAGAGACACCACCAATCTGTTGCTCCTGCTCCATCTCTCGGTGTCTCGTGCCGGTTTTGACAGGATTGCAATCATTTGAATTTGTGTTTTCACAGGGTCCTCATTTCTCTCAGAAACACATTTCAGTGAACTATTAACTTGATATAAGAGAAAGTTTCCAAACACGCCCATCAAGCATCCAATAGCTACTGGTCTGAAATGAGGACTGTGTAGAAAGGTTCCCAAAGACAGCCTCTTGCCGCGGTCCAAGCAACAGCTGTACCAGCACCCAGGGGAGTTCATACCTTACCGTGGTAAGATATGAAGCTGAAGACCTCAAGCGGGGCTTTTTATGCCCTGAGCTGCTGCGACCAAACACATCAGAATTGTGATTGTGATGTCATCAGTGCAGCTGAGACAGGCTCTGATTGGTAGAGCAGAGTCCACATATCCAGTGATGTCATAATCGATTAGAATGGTGAAGCAAAGCCGTGTTCTGATTGGTGGAGGAGAAACAGCGGGCCATGCTGCCGATTGAATGCCAAAAATGAGTTTGGATTATTTGAAATAATATTTAGCCTATTACGTAGAACTTTAACTCTATTTGGAGTAGGCATGTAGATGCATGCATTTACAAGTCAAACATTTCAAGACTAATGTATGTAAAATAAGTCAAAATAGATGTGCAATTGGATGTCACATGCTTCTTAGGTGTGTGTGTGTGTGTGTGTGTGTGCGTGTGTGTGTGTGTGTGTGTGTGTATGGCTTGGCTTTTGCATGGCCTCGTAATAATTGTGTGTGGTGTTGCAATAGTTTTGCGTGTTCTTGCAATAACTTCTTGCAATATTTTGCGTGGACTGAACAAACCGTTCAGCTGTGGAAGCAGTGCCACCTTTTGGTCAAATGACATGGTATGAATGTGAGGGATTTGTTTGTTCAGTGGGGTTAACGGTTCACTTAATGAATCAATCCCAGTTGTTGGCCGGTTTTCTCCCAGACAGTCAATCGGAATTCCTGTTGCTATCAGGGAAACTAGTCTAGCCCTACTGACTAGATGTAACATTTCCATCACTGAGACGCCATGCGGAGCTGTGCATGGGCTGACCCAAATAAAGGGAAAGCCCAGTTGGTTCGTAATGTGTTTCCATTGTACAGAGCTATCTGGGCTAACGTTAGGATGGTACTAGCGTTATAAACTGTTCATCTATGCTAACCATGGCTATGTTTAGCTGACCGATTTGTTGAGAAATTATGAATGGAGGACTTGGTTTTATGTTGTCTTTTGTATTCTGTTGTGTAAATATATGTACAGAGAGTGGAGTTACCAAACACAGTGCATAGGGGAGAGATAACACTATCGCCCATCAGCTACCAAAGCTAACTCAGCTCTATTTACGATGATCAGGCCCTGTTCATGGATAATTGAGTTAGCTGGATAAGTTTGTTGACATTTTGACATAAGCGGAGGATTTTCTGTTCCTTGAAGCAAGCTTAAAATTTAATCATTCCTCATTCCTTTAGAGCTTTACGTACCTCCAGTTCGCCAGGAGCGCTGCCCTCCAATACACACCCAGTGGGCCAACACAATCTCCAACAGTCAAACCTAAAAAGTGATTAAAACGCGTCGTTTCAATACAATACCAACCATACTGCAAAGAGACCTGCCTACATCCGATTTACGATTATCCATTGCCTGAAACTTGTATACACTGTGGTATTAGATGTTAGATACTAAAATGATCTTGTATTATGGTGGATGGTATTTCTTGATGGAAGAGTGCATTCTGGACGGTTAAATTTAGGGTTAAAAATGTATTTGATGACTTAAAAACAAAAGACAAACCAGAAAACTATGAAGGGGAGCTTCAGTGACCAGTGTCAAGTGTCAAGTCAGCCAGAATCAAACCACCACTGAAACTCTTTCCAAGTTCATTCATTCATTCATTCATTCATTCATTCATTCACTCATTCATTTTCTCTACCTGCTCAATCCTCAGGGTCGCGGGGGGCTGGTGCCTCTGCCAGCATAGCTTACACTGGAAGGCAGGGAGACACTGGACAGGTCGTCAGTCCGTCACTGATAGCAGACACAAATAGACACTCATGCTCCTACCAATAAGCAATTTAGAGTATCCAATCCACCTGACCTGTATGTCTTTGGAATGTGGGAGGGAATCGGGGCAGCCGAAGGAAACCCATGGCAACAATAGGGAGAACATTTAATATTTCTTCCCCTTTCTTATTATGCACATATTTCACGTTGCCTTTCTGTCACAGTTCTGCTGCTACTGATACTACTGCTGCTTTTCTACTTCCTACTTCAGATCAAAATGGAGTTGTGTTGGTTGCATATGTTTATATAACCTCCATTTGCTCAATATTATATTTGCATACTAATTTTCTTTGATAAATCATATTACTACTTGCTGCTGCGGCCCAAGGCGATCAATAAACTTTCATCTAATTTAACATGCAAACTCAACAAAAAGGGCTGCGATCAGGGATCAAACCCATGTGATTCTTGCTGTGAGGTGACAGAGATAAATACTGAGCCACCGAGCCCCTGTTCTGATGCCTGGTGTAAAGTTTTGTTTTGAGTCTTTGAATTTTTGCCAGTACACTATGGGAATGAATTTATGCATCAGATTTCCCTGCAGAAAGTAGTGGAGGTGCTTAGTGCCACAAAGGGTGGGGGCGCGCAGTGGCATGAATATTAATCACAACCAAGTAAGTCAAGCAAGGCTGGGTAATTGGTGTGATAGGCAGTTTCACATTTGATAAGCCAGCAGAGGCGTCTAAATCCACCAGTGATGATCACATGCTCCATAGGAATGGACAGATAAAATACACCACGGAAATAAGTATGAAAACAGAGGGAAATCCTATTGAATACACCATAGACTTAGTCATTAACACACACACTATTGCTGGCTAATTCGAACATCTCATTTCAGTTAAGAAAAAGCCAATATAGCCACTATATTGATCTATAGTGACCAGTGGCTGAGTTATCCATTCAGGATTGCAGCCAGAGGCACCTCCAACATTTACTGATTATAATATCATAGCTACATATATGATTAAAGCTGAATCTAAAAACAATTGGGCTACAACCAAGGTGATTAACTTGGCTTCAGAGACCCCCCCCCCTTCCTGGCCTCCTGCTATGTCCACATGCACACACTCTCACACTGACTGCTGTTCTGCTGTTGATTAAAAAAAGAAAGCAAAAATCCTCTATCTAATATGAAAATGGAGTCACGCTGTTTATGTTGCTGAAGTATTTCAGTAATGTGGAAAGGAGAACGCCCAAGGAAGCTTCCCACACTGCTGATTGCCCAAGTGAGCCATGGAGCAATTATAAGACCACCACACATACATTTATCTCAAAATCTGCAACTCGGTAATTTGAATTTATCCATAAATTTACAGGGCTGCTGCCTTATTCTCAGCAATACTTCAGGTGACAGACAATGATCTTGTTAATTAACATGTTCATTAATTATGTATTACATATTTAAAAACCACCTTGATTACCCAGCCTGTGTGAACTGCATCTAGCTGCTACAGAGTTTTATAAGATAGTAAACCTTCCATGTTTCTGCACTTGTTCTACTTTTGGACTTTTGTTCTACTACTCTAAGTTTTATTTAGAGGAATAAACCTCATTCAGTTTTACATGATATCATTACTAATCCGATCTGTGATGGAGGACTTAATGTATTACATTTCTCCTCACTTGGAATTACATTATGTAAATACAAGAAAGTGAAAGATGGCTTATGCAAAATTCTTCATCGATGTTATCCTTGCAATAATGTCACTCAAAAGACATTTGTAATGTAAATATGGACTGTAGCTTCTGTACCATGGAGCAAGAAACGATAGATTGGATTTACAGTTCTGGACAAATGTGAAAATGTTTTGAGTGAAGCTCATCTTCATGTGTGTGATGCCCCATCTTTGTCCATTTGTCTAATGTGCACACATTTCCAACAGTATGGCAAGCATTTCCTCAAGACCGGTCGTTTTTAAATATAATTGTGTGTTGAGCAATAAGCACTTGATGACGATTTGCATCGTGCATAACTATGATTGTTCCCAAATCAATGTGCAACATGTTGCACAAACATTTATGTACAGCTCTGAATCATCCAGGGAGTGTTTCAAAGGCCCCTAGGCTGGATGTGTCATGCTTTGTCATAAACATGTCATACATCATCATGTCATATGAATTTGCCCTCCTCCAGGCAGTAACCCTGGGCTGTAAAAACAACCTCAGGTCATCTCAAATAGACAAGTAGTTTAGCATACAGTGCTACTTAATTTAGCTGAACAACACACCTTCAACAAATGGCTCCGGTTACTGGGACTATATGCTGGCAGCATTCACTTTATGAGATTAATTTGATTTTTCCCCCTATTAACTTTAGTCTCTCATATACTTTATAGAGTGTTTACAAACTCTGTGGAAAATGAACCATGCATTATGTGTAATTACCATTTTCCTCCATTGTAACTCCAGGACACAACTACAAAGAAATATGTGGTTAGTCACCAGTCTTAACAGGACTTTACTGAAAACCAGTGTTGTAGGAACCTCCTAATCTGCTCTGTAAACTGGTGCATGAACAGCAAATATTTTGAGCCACAAAGCAGAATACCACTGAATGTGATGTGTGTTTGACTTGTCTTCCAGAAACAAAATAATGGAACGATCATGTTTGCAAGGTGAAGAAGGCCTCGGTGCGCAGCATTCAAGATTCATCAAACTTTCCTTTCTGGTTTGTGTCAGTGGAGATTGTCCTGTTTGATTCACAGTGCATGCATACATGTTTCTAAAAAGTGTGGAATAAATATTGGGTATCAACACAGAGTCCATGATTGAATTGTATGACCATAAATGTTTTGGGCGTATTTGTAGCAATGTGAAAATGTTACTACAAGTTTGGTAGTGGCACACCACAAGCCCCATGTGTTTACACCATTATGCTTGTATATACTGTAGGTATGTGATTCATATTTTAGTATTATGTTAGGCTAGGCTATATTAGTAGGATTATTGCCTTAGTCCTTTATAGTCACTATAGTCAACATAATAAACAAGATAAATAAAAGCAAGAGATGTATTCTATCCTCCATATGTATTCAATATCAATATGAATTCTTTTTAACCCCCTGTCCTCTTGTATTTTCAAGAAAACATCCTGTAGAGATTTAAGATCTCATAATAAATGATCACGTCCTTGATATGGTATACAATTTAATACGCAAGATTTCCAGTCAGTATAACCTTTGTGTCAAGTAGTCAAACAAGGTGTAAGGTAGATAGATCGACTTCTAGCAGACATTTCTGGCATGAATGAAATTAACTGAGAAGCAGGAGGTTATCAAAAAATAGAATTATCCATAAATAATTCATGTAAAGGATTGGTATTTATGGAACATGAAGAGACCCAGAATCCATGGCAATGCCCCCGGCTTGTATGAGCAGCTCTACAAACAGCTCTGGGTCAAGTTCAACATCTTAAACACACCAAGCAGACATGTGCTCCTTGTTTTAGCAGCGGATAGAAAGAACACTCATTCCCATTGACTTTTTGCTTATTTATTTGTGATAGAAAATTATTTCAAAACGTATTTGTTTAACACATTTTGAAAAACATTCCTCAGTTTGTGTTCCGAATACAATATTATTCTATCATGCGGCCATTGGCAGGAATAAAGGGGATAATTGGATGTAAAATTGAACATGTATTCAGCATGTGAAGCTGAGGCACTTAGCATGTGACTAGAGGCTGCAGTGACATAAAGTGATCCAGATAGCACGATCAATTCAGTTCCCACCACAGATTAGCAGTCTTTATATTTTATCTTTCTGGTGGTCACCTCTCTGAATATATATTGTTTGATTTATGAACCATATCTTGTTGGACTCTCACAGTATTCAAAGCAGTATTATTTAATTTGTTCAACATTTTAACATTATCTTCCATTTACTATCACAAGTGTGTAAACATGATATCATACCAAATAATTTATAGCAACATTAGCATTTTAAAGTCTTACAAATGTCTTTAAACGTTTCTATATAAGAGTTTTTGCATACAAATACAAGTGAAGCTGCAATAAATCCACTGGAGAAAATGAATGAAGTGTAAAGTAGGCTGTAACTTTTTCTAGTGATAATCTATAATGCTGTTGGTCCATTGTTTGGATTTCCAATTCTTGAGTATTCTGTTTTTGGGTGATAGCGGAAAAAAAAAAGAGGAAATGTTAGTTTTGCAAGTCAAAATAAACATACTTGTGGAGGTATGGGTATGCTGCAATCCATTTTCTCAGTAGCTTCTTTCCATAATTCATGAACAGGTGGGCAGAATCAGATGTAGGGCTGTAGACCTGAGCAACAGAGGCTGTGGTCAGCAGAAGTTAAGCCCATTTTTATTTGTTTTCTGTTGGGTGAAATGAGTTCTGTGTGTGACTCTGAATGAATATTAGTAGGGAATGACACTGTGTTAAGGAGTGTTTACCTCCAGATGCTTGTATTGGCAGACAGGGAAAGGTCTTGCCCCAATGGAAACAGATGTGTATGTGCACTGACAGAGTTTTGTATAGTTTAAACAGCAGGTGTCACTGATATTGTCAACCAATTCTCGAAAGAGAGAGAGGGGTGTAGGTTACTGTTAGAGACAGCAACTTTTATTTGCAATGCACTTTTTAAGTAAGGGATCATGTACAGTGAGCCGGTCATTATCTCACAATGAGCTCCAACAAGGTGATTGAAGACCCAAAGGAGAAGGTCGCTGGTTCAAATCCCAGACCAGCTGGAAAAATGTGGGTGAGGAAAGTGAGTGTGTGACATTATTCTCCCCTCTGTCCACCAGCTGCTCCAGTGGAACGGCTCAACAGAATAAGACCGTGTGGAGCTGTGTGAATGTGAAGCAGAGTGTTACGGGAAAAGAACAAGTGCGCTCAATCGACTTTCCCCGGATAAATCAAGTTTAAAAAAAACTGATTGCATGCCCTAACTTTATCTTTTCTTTTTCTTTTCTCTTTGTTCCTCTGTTATATATGTTCAAACCAAAAATAGTGTATGCCCATCTGAAATGGAAGTTTGTCTCTGTTGCGGAGAAAAACTGAAGTAACATTGTGGCTGCACCTGCCTGGGTGCTTCATGTAAGAAAAGGAAACACACCATGCCATCATGGAAACTTCCTATTTTACCAACTCCAGGTGACACTTAACTGATTTGAAAAACATATTCTGCAGCAAACACAGATACAGGGATGTAGTGGAGGATAAACCCAGCTAAATTCAGCTAATTCATTCTTTTATTTGCTGAATAGTTTACCCATCTTTTTAGGTCTTTATGACATAAATTCATAGTATCCATCACAGCAAATAGTATCAAACAGTAATAAACTGGTATAAGTAATGTGAAGATTGGGTGTTTTAATGGGGAAATTTTTGTTGACTGGAAAACTGGAAAAGAACAAGCATGCTCAGTTAACTTTTCCTGGATAAATGAAGTTTTAAAAAACTGATTACATGCTACAATTTTTTCTTCTATTTTTTTTTTTTTTGCCATCTAAAATGATTTGTTCCTCTGTTATATAGGTTCAAATAGAAAATAGTGTATGTACATCTGAAAAAGAACGTCTCCGTTGCGAAGGAAAAACTGAAGTAAAACTGAAAACAGGGAAATGAAGAGGCCATATTCTCACAGACTGTCTTGGTCATAAGACGTTTGTCATAAGAAGAGCAAGAGTCACATACAGGTAGGCTATTTTCTTTCCTTGTCCTTTTTGTTCAGTATCTCTTTATCTCTCTCTTTCTCTGTGTTGACATTACTATCTATTAATGATATACATCTAGAAAACAGACCTATTATGTTTGGGGTCAATTTGACCCCATTCAACATTTAACGTCTCTAAAAACATGATTAATATTCTTTTTCCAGCTTGATATTTCATGACTTTTCCTAATTTCATGGGGAAAACAGGTAAACAGAAAATTTAACATGATAACTTGTTGTTTGGGGTCATTTTGACCCCAATCACAAAAGCCTTATAAAACCAGAGAAAATATAAAAGTTTTACTCATACATTATTTCTCTTTGTTTTGACTGATACTGAGGGAACCTTCCCATGCAATTTTTTTGATCTTTCAAAAATGTTCCCATGCTTTAGGGCCCTAACATAAGACAGGCACACACACCATTTCTCTTTGAGTTTTATCTCACCTGAAGATGTTCTGCCAATGAGGTTGTGTCGCAGCTCATTGAAAGACTATTTTGGTGACCAATTTACTTTTTATTGTTGTTTTTTTTTCATTATTGACTAACTGCTATGTGTTACTTGCTGATGTTCTGAAGTGTAAACTTGGGTAACGCTTTCAATTACAATCATTTTACATCATTCTGACAAACAGGCATTTGTTAATTTTAACATAATAGGAGGGTTAACAAGAATCATAATTTTCCATTGACTCCTTTGGCAGTAAGATTGTAGAATGAAATGGAAATCAGCATAATCAAAAGGAAAATTAACTCTGGTGCCCGTAGTGAATATTGGGCAGTGACAGGTTAAAAAGTCTTCATTCCTTGATAGATCACTTTTATGATTATGTACTCAATTGTTCTTTTGGATAGATTTTTAGATAGATAGATAGATAGATAGATTGATTGATTGATTGATTGATTGGTGGTTTTACACCCAGTCTGTTATATGAAATCACACAGAGTTGACTTATCCCACAAATGTTGGCTTTATATTACAGACTAATCCAGTGCCCTCGGTGAATATACCTAAACAGCCTATGTATCTATTTATTACTCCGCCATTTGTTTGATCTGTCAGCCTTCTTCAACAGACCTGTTCTAAAAAATATAATGCATATTATCAAATATTGCAATTTAACATAGTTTATTTTGACTGCACCTGCCTGGGTGCTTCATGTAAGAAAAGGAAACGCACCATGCCATCATGGAAACTTCCTATTTTACCAACTCCAGGTGACACTTAACTGATTTGAAAAAAATATTCTGCAGCAAACACAGATACAGGGATATAGTGGAGGATAAACCCAGCTAAATTCAGCTAATTCATTATTTTATTTGCTGAATAGTTTACCCATCTTTTTAGGTCTTTATGACTTAAATTCATAGTATCCATCACAGCAAATAGTATCAAACAGTAATAAACTGGTGTAAGTAATGTGACGATAGTGTGTTTTAAGGGGGAAATTTTTGTTTGTACTGGTGGTTGTTGAATGTCAAATGGCTATCATGGTTCACTCACCTTTTTATTCATCACTAATGTTACATCACTGCAGATGCCTTACACACATTGGCCCAACACTGTTGGCCGTGACTGGTGGAGAATATCTGCTCACTGTGCAAGAGGAGAGCAAGGGAAGAAAGGAGAAGACAGAACGAGCAGGGGAATTGTAACGGCTCATGAGGTTCAATTCTCAATTCTGTTCATTTGGCTGATTTGATTATGGGCCTAGTTTAGTTTTCATTAGTCTGTGTAGCTTATGAAGTTAGAGCCACTGACCTATAATGTTTGAACACTGAAATTCAGTTAGATTGTGTCATGGTTTGTGGGGAGCTTTTAAAAGACAATTTAATTATTCAAGACTATAAAATGCATTTAAACGACACACTTTTCATTAAATATCAAAATATACTGTACAATGGACTTCCTTATGGAGAAGCCAAGCATTTTATCTTTTCTCTGTTTTTGTCACCAGGGGGCAACATATCACTGGATGACATTACAGATGAGATTGAAGATTGACTCTATTTGTCAGTTTTACAATGAGTAGCAGTAATAAAATAGGCCTAATTTTGTCGATTCACAATGATTTATAATTAATTATAATTATAATTATATAATAATAATAATATGTATTATATTCATGTATAATAATTATAATTATTATTAATTATAATACAGAATATTATAATTATAGAAAATTATAATTAAAATATGTCAAACGGAATTTTTTGTGTAATATCTTTTATGGGGCACATTTTCCTGGTATGTGGCTTCAACGCAGACAGCAGTAGGCCTGTAAGTCTCAAGGGCTTTGATATTTACATATTCAGGAAAATACAGGTCCACAGAACCCAAATGATAAAAGAAAAATGTCTATTGCCAACACATGTCTACCCATGTCTGTATGTAGGATTGTATGTGTGGATTGTAAAAACGTTGTAATATATTGCGCCCATCTGGTCACTTATATGGTCATGATACCCATAGGGTCTCCCTTCTTATATGTAAATCTCTAATTCTGTAATGTGATATGAGTGTACCACTACTACCAAGTTTCTACTTTTCTCGTCAAGTGCTCGATTTTTTTCACGTATCCCCTGCAATGGGATGGGAATCCCCAATTTGCCTTTTAAATAGAGTGAGCCCTTTAAACGGTGTCTTGGGTTAGTGAGCAGCCGGGTTGCTGCGGAGAGGCGGAGACACGCTGGCACTATCAAAGGGGATAACATGAGTACTGACGGTGCACCGTGTTTGTCCGGACAGTCATAACAAACGAACCCATCAGCTGTTAGGTCAGTCAACTCATGCATCATGGGAACTGAAGTTCTTCGTGAAGTAAAGTGCCTCCTACCCTTCACAAAAGTAATTTCCTCAAAACTACATCGCCCAAAATGCCTCGCTGAAATCGTAAACATAGACCTGTCAAACAACACAAACGCCATCTTGACAGCACCCTCAAAATGGCAGAAAGATGGGAGATAGAAACGGAGTCCAGGGTAAGATTCCTCCGGTCTGTTGTTTAAAACCAGTCTCGCCTTTCTGTCCATAAACGCGTGGTTATGGGGTTGGTAGCCAGCGCGACAGCACAAAGCCTATAAAATGGATATAACGACGGCTGTTTTCAACGCGGCCAGAGATGGTAAGCTGAAACTTATCCAGAAGTTGCTGAGCAACAAAACTCCTGAGGAGTTGGAGGCTTTAGCTGAGGAGAAAACACAGGGAGGCACCCCTCTGTTAATTGCCTCTCGATACGGACATTTAGAGGTTGTAGATTACCTCCTTGAACATTGTAAAGCTAATGTTGAACTGGGAGGATCGGTGAACTTTGACGGCGAGACTATCGAAGGGGCTCCGCCGTTGTGGGCGGCTTCGGCAGCCGGTCACCTCCCTGTGGTTAAAACGCTACTAAAACACGGTGCCTCTGTGAATAATGCAACGTTGACAAACTCAACGCCCCTCCGAGCTGCCTGCTTTGACGGCCACCTGGAGATCGTCCGTTACCTGGTGGAGCACCGAGCTGACATGGAGGTAGCCAACCGCCATGGCCATACCTGCCTCATGATCTCCTGCTACAAGGGCCACAAAGAGATAGCCAAGTTCCTCCTGGATCGCGGTGCTGATGTCAACCGCAAGAGTGTGAAAGGAAACACCGCCCTACACGACTGTGCCGAGTCTGGTAGTCTGGATATCATGAAGATGCTGCTGAAGTGCAATGCCCGTATGGAGAGAGATGGATATGGAATGACTCCGCTTCTCGCCGCAAGCGTAACAGGTCACACCAACATTGTAGAGTACCTCGCCCATCAGCCTCGCTCCTCTAGAGAGGAACGCATTGATGCACTTGAACTCCTTGGGGCCACTTTTGTGGATAAAAAACGGGATCTCCTGGGGGCGATGAGATACTGGAGAAGGGCCATGGAGCTGCGGCAACCGGGGGACAAAGCTGGTTCCCTGGCCAAGCCTCCACCTGGCCCCCCCATCCCTGCCTATGACTGTGCCCAGGAGGTGAGCACTGCGGAGGAGCTGGAAGCTTTGATCACAGACCCCGATGAAATGCGGATGCAGGCGTTGCTGGTCCGTGAGCGCATCCTGGGGCCATCCCACCCCGACACCTCTTATTACATCCGCTACAGGGGAGCTGTCTATGCTGACTCGGGCAATTTTGAACGCTGCATCAGCCTTTGGAAATATGCCTTAGACATGCAGCAGAGTAACCTGGACCCCCTCAGTCCCATGACGGCCTCCAGCTTCCTGTCCTTTGCAGAGCTCTTTTCTTTTGTCCTTCAAGACCGGGCCAAAGGCACCTTGGCAACGCGCATCACTTTCCACGATCTGATGGGCGTGCTGGGGAAAAGCGTGCGGGAGGTGGAGAGAGCTGTGGCACAGAGGGACAACCCCCCAGAAGCCCCGCAGTTCACCAAGGCCCTCTCCATCATCCTCCACCTCATCTTTCTGCTGGAGAAGCTGGAGTGCAGCCCAGAGCAGGAGCATCAGAAGAAGCAGACGGTGTACCGCCTGCTGAAGCTGAACCCTCGGGGGCGATGCGGCTTCACCCCTCTCCACATGGCTGTGGACAAGGAAACTACGTCTGTGGGCCGCTACCCCGTGGGTCGCTTCCCCTCCCAGGCTGTGGCGTCGCTGCTCCTGGAGTGTGGCGCAGACGTCGACTCGCGTGACTGTGACAACAACACTCCACTGCACATCGCTGCTAGCAACAGTTGCCCTGAGATTATGGCACTACTTGTGAAGGCTGGGGCTCACTTCGACGCCACAAATGCACAGAGGAAGACAGCCTACGAGCTGTTGGATGAGCAGAGCAGCGGGCACCCAGCCCTCTACCCGCTGAACTACGTCACCCTTCAGTGCCTGGCGGCGCGTGCAATTGAAAGGCACAGACTGCCCTACAAGGGGCTAATCTCCGAGGAGATGGAGGCATTCATTGAGCTGCACTGACTTCCACCACTGTCCCCGAACTAGGCACCCCTGCACTTCTCCTCACCCTGTCGGTCCACATCCCCAACTACACCTTACTATTCTACCGTTACACCCTTCCCCCCCCTTCCTCCTCCACCCCATTGTCTTCATCCCTCTGTCCACTTGACTTCCGTTCCCATGCTGGCCCTACCAATGCCATCCCTCCTTGTCTCAGACCAAACCGTAGCAATAAAACACCTAGTCTCTGGGTTTAAATCTGTGGCTGAGATCTGGTCAGTTGTCACTTTTATCTAATGTTGAGTCATGCACACTTTTAAAGTGATGCTAGGTTTCTATTGCTACTTGAAGCTGGTGAAACTTCAACTTGATATAGGCTTTAATGCATTTTGTTCTTCTGTTTTCTCTCAATCAAAGGGAGACTCTTACAGTATGATGGTGCCTGCGTGTGTTTGGTGTTGTCTGGATTGTGTGAAAGATGGGTTTTATTATCACTGATAGGAACAAATATGATAAGGATATGATCAAATTAGCCAGATAACCTGCATGAGAATGAAGAGTGAATATGCTAGCTTATTTGGTAGATCTGTTTTGCAAATTCATCCAAAAAGGATCCTTTTGAACAAACTAAACCACCCAAGCTCGCTTGCTTAAAATGCCCATCTGTAATCACCAATTTAGCATCGTTCAAATATACCATCAACTACATGTTTGTTTGACATGGAAAATTGCTGAACCTACTGTGCCAAATGTCAGCCGTGTGGCTATGTTCTGTTTCAAAGTATGAGCTGTTGGCAAAGTGAAAAGCAACTAATTTATCCTAATTATAAGGAGAACTAATAACCTGACTTGGGATATGAGGCTTCCACAGTTTGTGAAAATCGGTCGCTGGATATTTTAGACTATGATATGCTTTGACAGCCTGCAGCGCCAGCATTACAGGACTATGATGAGAGTGAGGATGACTGAAAACCCTTCACTCTGAGTGAAAAGACAGATATTTGAGCAGGCACCATTCTTTGGCTTTCTCTTCAGTCCACACACAAACATTTGTAACCTATGCAGTTTGTGATATCCCAATCAAAGGCGATATTGTTCAAGCAGAAATCCCCCCCCTTAAAAACAGAATTCACATGTGACATTCCTGTATTTTTAGACACTTAGGCTAAATATCAGAACATGGAAATGAGACAAACCCCAGGGCTGCTCCACTGACATTGAATTGGAATCCACTGAAATTGTGAACTAAGAATGTTTTGAGATTTTTGCCTATGTCTGAATTTTGAAACGATTTCAAACCAGAAAATGTGCCTATATCCCTGTGAAATCACCCTGGGTACTGTCACCATCAACAACAGTATCCAATTCACTGTCAAAGAAGCAGTTTCAGGACTTGTGTTTGATGATAACAACAGAGCTCAGGCTTTCTTGTTCATATCGTTGGGAGAAATCTCAAGTGAACTGCCCAAGTTTATGTGTGAATTCCGTTTTGTGGAGTGGATTTTCCCTTTAACCTCAGATGCAGTTCACATCAAGAATGGTACAGATGGCTCTCCGGCCATTCCTGCATCTTAGTCTTATTTTTAATAGTGTCTATTTTATTTTATCTTGTGTTATCATGAATGTTTTATTTGTCTGTCTGTACTAAGCACCACCAAATTGAATGCACATGGAGAAGCTCTGAATCCTACATAGACAACTTTACATCCAGGCTATGAACTGCCGCTGCCTTTCTCTTTCTCAACTGATTGATTAATTTAACTGATGATAACTCAAGAACAAACGTGTGTTGGAGATACTTGAATAAAATTCAGTATCACAAGTGGTTCAGTGTGTTTGTATGTGAATAATTTCAATGTTGGCATGCGTTTTTTTTTGTTTTTTTTACATGTTTTTACCTTGTCTGCAAAATCCTACTTTGATTTGTTTCTGATTTCTGGTTTGCAAACTAGGCCTAAAGACTAAAATAATCTTCATGTCTATGCTCTAATGACTTGTGCCTATACAGATAGGCTATAGGGTAGCTATGCCCTAGGTTTGTCATAACCACTGGTCCAGATTGCTTGATGTTGTCTGATTTGTCACTTGATCCACAGTTTGGTGAGAAGTTTGAGTGGATATGCAGGGCTGCTACATGACTACCCTGACTTGCAACTGAGGCATTTGAATTATGGGCATCCTTATATTTAGATGGATTGAAATGGTTGTGATAGCAGGACATAAAATCTCTACAGGCCTACCAGTGCAACAAGGTACCTAAAGATATCCTATTTAGATAGTATGAGACATGTTATATTTTTTAATTTAGACTGAGTGTGTCCCAGAATAATATTTCAAATCAGATTTAGCCCAGGCCTATATTCATCACTGTCTGGACTTTAGTCAGCTCTGCATGCCAAACATGGGCTCTCATGCTCCGACATAAACGCGAGGACGGGGAAATAAAGCATAACAGAAACTTGATCTTTCAGCGTCCTGCACTCTTAAAGTATAAATAGAGTGTAATTAACGTCACTACTGCGGGGCAGCGGTGGAGACAGGGCCACTTCCCCTGCTAATTTTAGGGACCTTCCGCCCTCGCCTCAGCTCTGAAAACGGGAATACTGTAAGGCTATACAGTCTGGTAGGTCACGGGGTTACTGGCAGAGACGGTACACACACGGCAGGCACGGTATTAGCCCACCAGGAAACAGAAACAATGTAAGATATATTGCTTCTGCTACTGTTATTCTTCAGGCTACTTCTGGTGCTTTTCCCATTATAACAGTTGCCCATGCTGCTGTCACTCTTTCAACAAACATGTTAAATCTGTCTGGGTAGCAGGGTGGTGCAGTGAGTATAGGGAACCCCCCTGTATAAGAACTGTATTCGTGATGGTTTCAATGGTGAGTTTTAGCTTCATGGGGTCTAAATGATTTTTTGTCTGCCTTTCCACTGCGGACAACCATTTCCTGCGTAAATACTGGCAAAATGATCACTCACATCTGACATACCTGATCCTGAATTTAAACAGTCATGGACCTCTTGTGTGAATGCTTCCTACCTCAAGGAAATGTGACTTGACATAATGGTAATTTCCATTTCCCCCACTAGATGTCAGTAGTAACAAAGAAAATCTTGCAGAACAGTATACCTTTGTCCCTTGAAGACCTGTGAGAGACTCCAAAACTGAAGCTTCAAATAACTTATTAATAGCCTATTAGTAGTAGTTTAATTTTGCCCCTCCTTCTAACACTCTTTCTATCTAACACTCTAACTGTGTGTATGTGTGCGTGTGTGTGTGAGAGGCAAAGAGAGAGAGAGAGAAAATGAGTGGCATTGGATGTTATCAGGCTATCAGAGGGCTGAATATGCATGCGTGACAATTTATCTCGGTGAACGGAAATCTAGGCAGGCAGTGTTGCTGACGCCGCTTCGCAGTTTGTTTGTGGCGGGCCGGGGGTGAGCCAGGAGGTTGGAGTAAAGCCTTCTTCATACCGTCCTGAAGCATCGTGTCAGGCTGCAACACCACTCTCCGGCCTAAGAACTGATGCGCTTGTGGCGGTGGTTTGTTGTAGGCCTGATGCATCATGTTATATGACCTATAAGACGAAATGTAAATAGATATATAGGCCGATATTACATGATAAATTTACTTTTTCTGATTAAAAAGGGTAAGCCTTTGGTACCATTTTCTCAGACCTTCTTTAAACCACTTTGGACTTTATTCTGGTGGGGAAAGAAACTGTTTGAGACAAGAAAAAATGCATTTGGAGCCATTTTGGGGGGAAAAAATCACAATGATATTATTAGGCTTTTATATGCCTATAGGGACTTAGAATGTCTGCGGTTCTTAATAGTTTATGGTGTCCTTGTCGTACTTTATTTTATTTTTTATCTCTTACGGTATTGCTATAATATTCCTGTAATATTCCAGGGACCTGCGATATTTTATAGTGCCCTCCTATAGAATTTACCATAGGATTACTGTAGTTATTTCTCGTTAGGGCTCTGGCTCGGTATTCCCGCCAACAGCTATAATTAGATCCATATTATTAGAATTTACAGGGATTCAAGGTGCTTATCTTCATTTTAGCCCCTGGAGACCGCTGTGTAAAATCAGTACCAATATGACCAACCTGCCTCAGCAGCCACCTCTTCTGCACCAGTCAGCGGTCCGGGGCTGGGGCGGCGGGGGGTGTTGGTAATGGGGGTAATGGGGGTGATGGGGGATACGGTTGCTATTGGAGATCTTGACTGCATCACGTCATGTGTAGGGGAGGGAGAGGGGGAGGGCTCCGGTGTGTGAGATGGAGAGGAGAGGGGAGGGGGGAGGAGGGAGCGACGAGGAGGAGAGGAGAGAGGAGGGCATTAAGGAGGAAGGCAGGGAGTATCAATGACATCAACCAGCAGTATCTGAGGCCGTCCGACCAGCAATGCTCTCCCGACAAAAGGGCTGAGGAGCAGCCGTGACCCGTTGCGGTCCAGAGAGGTCGACAGGACAGGCGGAAACACCGGCGATGTGTGCATGCATCCCCCACAAAGGCAGACCTTTCTCTGAGTGGAGCTCCGCTGTCACTGGATTACCTTTATCCCTGCCGTTCCCGAGGAAGCTTCCAGCTGCAAATCCACCCACATGAATCTACCAGACAGCAACGAAGACGGAGCACTTCCTACCAAGGTAACCCGATATACATAGCGTCCCTGCATCCGCGGAGTAGAAATGTTTTGCAGCCGCGCACCCCACCCAGATCGTTTATATTCACACATCGAATAGCCTTTGGGGAACTGACGGGGCAAGACTCGAGTGTCCCCGGGATGGAATTTCACCGTTTGTCTCCTCGGCGCAAGAGGCGTCCTCTTTCCATCCTGGGGGTCACTTGTGACTTTGTTGAAACGTTTTGGTGAAACTGGGAAGCAGACCGCGGGTTTGTGCAGATCAGGCTGGTTGGCAACAGCGCTGCGAGTGCGCGTCCCCCTTCACCCCCCTCCTTATTGTTGGCTGGGCAGCACGAGGGAGCCCAGCAGACTGGCAAAGCCTTTGTTCCTCACTCACTCATTAAAATGGCTCTTTATGATGGCCTTTTAAGTATTCTCTAATAAGTCAAAGAGCAAGTCTGACTCTGTTTTAATTGTATAAACAATAATTGTATTTATAGGCGTATAGCTATAGGCTACAAAATGCCAATCCTTACGAAAAAATAACTCCGACGATAAATCAAGAATACTGTACAAAAATCGCAGTAATGTTCCTCTAAATCCCTCGAGGAAAATGATACCAGTATTTTAGTGACACCACAATAAATTAACAATCCCGTGAAGTGGGATAAGGTCGTTATAAACTCGCTGTTGAGTTTGACAGCCACACTATAAGTCCCTATTCAGGTATTATATAAATATTATAGTGATGTTTCGTTAGTAAAGGCACCAGGTGGCAAGGCGGATGGACTTATTTAAATAGACTATTTTCCAGACAATGGAGTGGCTGCGCCTATAAGGCTAAGCAGCTGCTTCTCCTAGTATTACTTAAAACAAGCCCATCTGTACATTATGCATAGGCACAGGTCTGGAGCCCGTTTTGTAGTCCATGTAGACCTATATGTTTATAATTACACGCAGTCATATGCTGTTAACGCGGCCACTCACGCGTATTGGCATAGTGTAATTTAATGATGCATCGATTCCTGCTGACACATTTTCAGAGGGCTAGTGCTTGCCTGGGTTTTAATCGTGTAGCCCACACACTCCAATTGTCTGTTTAGGTTTTCTGTATTTCTGTTGCCTACAGCAGCAGAACGTGGCCTGTGTAAACTAGAAAATCAAACTGTCGTGGTGAATCCATGGAAAGTCTTCTTTCCACACACACAGATGGGGATTTTTCCCTGGGGCACCTTGTGTTTGCTGGTTATTGTTCCAGACCATTTCCACATCCCTAATTATTTTAATCAGGCATTTTTACACATGGATTCATCTCTGTTGTAGACCCCCAGCTTTTTTTTTCTCTTTTCTCTTTTGGCTTGTGCAATTTCAGCTCCACTCCCTGCCATGTAAAAGAGAAACACATAAGCCACTTCACCTTCAAGGGACAGGAATCTGGAAATTGGCAATGTTTTAACAGGGAGAGGTCGTTATGTGGGAGTCCAATAATTCTACTGCCAAATTCCCTCTGTCTGAATCTCTGGGAAACAGATCAGATATGTTCCTCTAGAGATGCACAGCCCCACAGGTATTCATCTACTGTTAGGAGCAGCAGCTTATGAATCCAGCGATGGCACGCTCTCCCTTACGTAGCATTTGATATGGTTCAACCATAATGGTTCCCTGCTCTTTCTTGGCAAACACCACTTTGAGATCCATCTTGACTGAATATATTGGATGACGTGCGCTCCCAGTAGAGCAGCTTCGGTTTCACGTCAGATGGCTCAGTGGAGTCTTTCTGCCAGATTCTTGCAACAGCATTAACCTAACTGCTCCACTCTGTTTCTGCTCTCTCCCTCGTGTTACACCGTGCTATGTCCATAAACTCTGCACCCCCCCCCCCCCCCCTCCCCATTAGCTTTGTTTTGCCAGCCAGCTTGAAGGAGAACATCAAGGCAGGACAGTTTAGATGTTGTGAGCATAGCCACCTATAATACAAGCAGGTAGAAACTTTGTGGTTGTTGAGGTATGGATGTTAACTGGCCTTTTCAAAACCTTCTAAATGGTGAGCTTTGGTCTGTTCCTGCTTCTTCTCTTGTTATTTAGAGGCAGAACTGCGGTCGACGATGTAAACAGGTATACAGAGGATACCCATCTCTTTTTATGGGGCATAGACACATTTTAGCCTAATTTCCATTGACTTGTTCTGGATTGTAGAGTTGCAGTTATTGAACTCTTCCTTAGCAGCATACCTATATGGATTATCTATTACCTGTATAGATAGGTATGTAGATAGGTAATTTATATGTGCCTTGTGACATGTATTTGAACCACTGCAATGTGGAAGCAGGAGTCTGATAGAAGCTTCTCTACAGCCTGGATGTCCAAAGATCCATCTCAGTCTCTGGTTGCAGCTGTCAGTATTGTAGTGAGCCGAGCCCGTATTAACATGCAATTTTCAACCAGGAGGTCATTTGCAAGTATGTGTGCACACATGCGTATGTGTGTGTGCGTGCGCGTCTTTGTATGTCCATGTGCGAGTGTGTGCGTATGAGTGAAAGCTAAGAGATAGGTTGTGACTTGACTGATGCCCTTCTCCAGATGAATCAGAGATTCTGATGTGTCAGCAGGGATGAATAATGCACACTGCTCCACTACCTCTCTTCTTTTCCTCTCCTCCCCACCTCTCATCTTCAGTCGCTCGCCTGTTTTTTTTCATCAGAGCCGCCACATCTGAAGACATCTTCACCTTTCATTTCAACACCCCCCACCCTCTCTCTTATGCAAAAGAGGACATTATTTCCGTATTGCTGCTGCCTCCGTGTCCTCTGGTCAACCCTCCTCTCTGCCTCTCACTCCTCTGTCTCCAATAGCTATCTCCTTTATCCCTTCACGACAGAGATTTTGCTGTTGTCTTTTCCACAGAATCAACTTTGCACGAATTTCTGCAGATTGCAAGATGAGAAACATGTTCTCGGAGCTGTTTATTCTGCTGACTGTGGTGCTGAAAATACTTAAATGTGTTGATGTACATCTCATTATCCAATCATGGGAAGAGGAAGTGCAGCCATTGACTCAGTTTGACAGTTACATCCCTGACTGACAGCAGTCATTAAGGAGGGAAGGGCTGACTGACAAGATGGCTGACATAGCAGAAGACAAACTGCCTAATCAGAACTGGGAGGAAGAGTAGTCACTATCTGCTTTGAAATGTACAGTTAGCCGCCAATAAATGTTCAAGCGGCAGAATATTCCATGTAGTTTGCTTTGAGCACTTGACAAGCCCTCAAGAGTATTATCAGCTCTTCAAGGGAGAAAATCCTCTTTTTGAAATATCTTTTCAGTGCATGCATCAAGGGTTGGATACATTCATTTGTGCTGGATGGATGCCAGAATGCATTGGACATTTTGTAAAACATGAAAAAATGAATTCGGAAGGGTCAGGCTTGACTTGGTGGGGTGAATCCATATGAATGTTATTCATAGCAATATTTTATCCCTCTATCCCATTATATATTTTATATCAAGTCTTATCATCAGTTCTAGGCCTTAATATCAGTATGTTACCCATCCCCTGGCATAGGATGGGTGGGATGGGGAGACTGTTTGATGTGGCTGTTGAATATTGCCCCAGTACATTTGTATGTGGCGTACCATGATTGTGTCTGTGCAGTCCACAGTGCTGGAAGATTGCAGGATGGATGAAGGAGGACTATTTGTTTGATGGGGATGACGGCAATGGCTTGTCATTGGTAGAAAGCATTTGCAAGTTTGAAGCCTGGTACCCTTGACAAGCATTTCATCCCTCACTTACACAGAGACACACTCACTCTGGTTTCAGCAATGAGACAGAGGACAAATGCAGTTTTTCTACCCCATTACTCCAGTTTTCAATTCTATTCACAACTTTATCGTCCCTCAAGGAGAAATTCATTTGGCGTCACAAATCTCATCTCCATCAGGAAGTCATGCAGTGGTTGGTTAGTGACAGAATTGCTATGGCTGGCCGCCTGTGTAGCAAGTAAATAGAATTTGTTCAACAGCATATACAACCTCAGAAGCCAGCCATACTGCTGTTCAATAATGAACTATTTGGGTTGATGCCAAATTCATTGTCAGTAATCTCTTATGCTTTTTTGGCCACATTTTTTCCACATTTCTGTGCTATGAATTGACCCAAACTAAATACAAAATGCAAAACACTACGGAGTGTGAGATGTATTTTAATGTTCTACAGATGATCTCAGTGTTGTTCCAGCACAGTGTTGCAGTTGAGAGATAATGAGCTCTCAGAGGAGGACAGATCATGTGACCAAGCCAGACAGGTGATACCATGGCAGCACCAATACACTGGAGAGAGAGTTGGATTCTGGGTAAACACAACAATGTTTCTCCAGGAAATTAATAACCACCTCCCATAGGAACTGGAAATATTTTACTGAAGCCTGGAACGAATAACGACTTGCTTGTGTAGCACCCAAGTGAGTAACAGTGGATGGGTGGTACCGATCATTGCCTATGTAAAGCTATGCATAACACTTAGTGCTGGTATCTGAAGGGTCAGGCACGTGCTTGCAGAGGATAACATTCATTCTATAAATCAATAAAGGGATGAATCCATTTTGATGACCATCTACCCAGCTTACACAAATGACATCCCCACTGGATAATTGTATATGAATGATCAATCAATAAGAGGTTATTAAAAACAGAGTGCGCCGTGGCTCTCAAAGCTTATCACCAACACAAGCTTATCAACAAGCCTGCAAATCTGCTTTACATGGCAGTACTTTGTCTTGTGACTGATGTGTATGTTTTTCTAAACAGCTGAAACGGTGAGGAACAAATATAGCCGGCGTGTCTCATTAATGAAGTGGAATTGAAATATGATGATGGCCAGGATGACGACAGTGACGTTCAAGAAGATGAAGGTGGTCTCTGTCGTCGGGGAGCTTTATTCCTGCTCCGCTAGAAGCTCACTAATTGGCTGCGGTGTCTCCTGGCTGGCACTCTCTTCATGTGTGCTCCGCTCGATGGGCTTTTAATCGTTCATTTTATTGAGGAATGATGGTGAAGCTCTGAGGGATGACAGCGGCACTGCCTGGATATAGATAGATAGATAGATAGATAGATAGATACTGTACATAGATAGATAGATAGATAGATAAATACATAGAAACATAGATGCATAAATAGATAGATAGATAGATAGATAACAGTACGTGATGCATACATATTGGAGAAAAAAACATCACTCTACAGTCATTTTACTTTAAAGCCCTAATCTATTTCATGAGAACGTTGATTATACTTACATATAGGTTCTTGAAAAATAATAATGCAATAGGAATATAGGAATGATTGCAAATAAGCTTCTCACAGCTTTCTCATCCCTTTATATTTCTAAACACACTGCAATTTTACTTCAGTGTTCTCAAGCAATGCCAGTGTAAGCAAACCTTAAGCAGTGAAAATATATTCAAAATACATTCATTAAGTGTCTGTTTTGGATTTATGTGAAGGAGCAACCCTATGGCTTACATTTGAATTATGGATTGGGCCTTTAATCGGATAATTTACACAATGCTTCTTTTCTCCTATATCGGAGCCATTAAAGAATTAGGGATGTACATGCAAGTGCATAACTATGTGAATATCAGTATGTATATACCGTTCTCTCTCACCCGCTAGGATAAGGGTCCGTGCCAACCTCAGATATGCTAATTGGACAGTGAGTTGACAAGGATTCAACCATCAGCCTGCCTAATGAGCCAATGCACAAAAGATTGGCTGCTTCTGAACACTGAGAGAAGGCAGCAAAGAGGTCGCCGGAAGGAATTAAGAAATATGTCTGCGTGTTTTCAAGCTATGTGTTTAGTTTCAGTAAATGTGTGTGTAGGTGTCTCTGTATATGTGGACATGCAGATGAAACAATATCTTGCAGATGAAAAAAGAGAAGAGAACATTTATAGCTTCAAAATACGTTTCATGTTCTTATATAGTCACCACCGTAAGTCATTCCTTACATTTGCAGCTCGGTCTATCAATTTGAAAAGAAAATGACTTTAGTGTGGTGAAGTGAGCATAAGAAAAGCTAGTGGCTGGGAGAAAGTGGCACCACAGACCACATGTGGCGCTACATTACAGGATGATGAACGGACTCATAGCCACTGCAATAGAGGTCAAAGAATAATATAATATGAAATAATATAATATGATATTCAAATAATAATATTATCATGTATAATATTATATCAAAATATTAGACCTCTTATCTCATTCAAGGAAATGTTACCTCCATCCAATTGGATTTACACAAGCGGAGTCTTCATTCCAGTCTTCCTGTGACCAGCCCAGCCTCACTTAGCCTATAAACACATTTTCTGCATCCCGTCCGATCTGATCCCCTCTGATAATCTGCCCTATATGTACTTTTTATACCATTTGTTAATACATTTCCTGCTTAGCGGAAGCCCATCCATCTGTTGCCGGGCTCATCCGAGGACGGAGCGTCCATTACTCGATGCCTCGCTCTCTCCGGCAGTGTTGGTCTGTCTGACCTTGGAGCCCCTTTAAGATGCGTGGGCGTACGTATGCCGCTCCATTGTTGGGCCCCCGCGGCTCCGCTCCGCCCTACACTCGCAGAGATTGAGGTCAGAGCAAGACTTTTGTTGAGTCGGTTTGGCTGGTTGGGATGGCAGAGGAATGAGGTTCCAGTCACGCTCCTCTCTCCATCCCTACCTCCGCTCCTCTGTCCCTCGATCACGAATCCACCTGCTGTCTTGGCGACCAAATGTTGTTGTTGGTGACTAAAAGCCGAAGTACATCCAGTGACATTTAACGGGGAACAATGATCTCACCAGGTGAAGTCAATTGGCCAGAAACAATGGTAATGGTAGCGTATAATGTTATTGTTATGCTTATGTTACCCAATGTTGTGCGAAGCTGAGCTGTGACAACTTCTTCAGTTCCAGCTGGGATGAAACGGAGGGGAAGGAATCCAGTTGCGAAAGTGAAAAAGAGAAAATCAAAGTTTGGGGTTGAGAGAGGCCTGCACTCACACACACACAGAGAAGTGTAGCATTCTTTTAGTTTCTTTAAATCCATCAGTGCACATGTCTGTCTCCCTGTAACCTGCAGGCATAGTGATCGCTGAATTTAATTGTAACCAGAGGCCAAACTCATGCTGTCTACAGTTTTGGTGGGAGCTTGCTGTTTTTCCATATCAGCTATACTTGTTCTCAGAAGTGCGATTTCAAACTAGCATCCTGGTTTGTAGCCCCAGAGCAGTGATGAGGTCATCTTCAAAGTTCATGTTTTTCTATCTGCCAATATTTCCCATAACACCCATATCACTCAGCGCTCACGGTTTGGACATGTTTATGGGCATAGTCCTAATTTTGACATTCTGCAGCATTTGGCAACACTGACGCAGACATTTTGTTAAGGCACTCTAGTCTCTAGATTCATTTATATTCAGAGCAAAGAATCTCAGTATTTGAGTGACAGGTATGTTTTCTTGTTAGAGAGGAGCCTCAGATATGATATTTCTACTGCTAAAAATGTAACCAGGGCGGTGCAGCTCATGCCTGCAGTAAGCCGTGCTTCATCCTGTGCCTCTCTGATCCCCAACGTGTGTGTGTGTGTGTGTGTGTGTGCGTCTGTGCGTCTGTTTCTGTGTGTGTATGTGTCTGTGGGCTGTGTGTTTAAGAGAGAGAGAAGGAAAGTGTGAGAGAGTGAGTGCCAATCTCCCCCATGATGCTTTGCCATCTGCCATGTTTTTGTGTGTGTGTGTGTGTGTGTGTGCATGCGTGTCTGTGGGCCTATGGGTGTGCATGCATTTGACAGTGTAATTTGCCAACAGGGTCCAGGGTCAGAGAAAACGTGAGGCAGTATCAGTCCCAGCCCCTCCCTGCATCTCGCCATCACACCATTCCCACTCCACACAGTCGCTTTTCCTCTCCAAACTGGCACACAAAGCGATGCATGATGCAAGACAAGGCTTTCTCTGTTCATTTATATATATCTACATCAGATCTATGTATATGTAAATACAGATCAGCTGTAGTTGTAGCAGGTCACTAGTTTTGAAAGGTGGAAGAGGTGAAATTGTATCATTACAAAGGATTTAATATATTGTTCCTGGGCGCCATATAAAGTTTTGCAAAGCACAACCACATATATTTTTTTTCTGAATGCCATTATGATCACCTCTATTATCATAAAACAAAACACTCTTAATTCTTATCTTTTTGCTGCTGAACCTTTTCCTCTTAGCATCATCACGACAACACAGTGTTTGATTACAGCACTTGATCTAAATTAAAGGCATGACTGCAAAATGAAAGGAGGACATCGGCTCCCTATCAGGCACCCTATCTCCCAGCTAGCGTGGTGCCGCAGGAAACAGATCTAGTCTTTCTATGAGAGCGCGTTGTCATGGAGACAGGCCTTGTGAGACCATCTCAGCCCACTTGTGGTGAACGGCATCATGGGTAAGGGGAGGAGGAGGAGGTGGAGGGCTGGGGAGGAGGTGAGAAAAACAAAACATGTCATCTTCTTGGGGCCCCGGTGGAGCAGGGGAGGGTGGATGCTACCTAAACAGTGTTATTTCATCAGCCTGATGGAGCACAATAACCGGTGTACATTTCACCACCTGAGCTACGGTGTCATTATCTGCTTCCCACACTAAATAGCACATGTATCCCCATCAATCTCTCTGTCTGGCTGACCATCTGTGTTGTCACTCCGCAAAGGTAATAGGACCAACCCCTGCTGTCTCCCCTCTCACCCGTGCTGCTGATCCTCTGGATGCTGAGCCAGATGATTGGTGGGAGGGCTGCAGGTATATAGGCCTTAGTCATGAGAACCTCGATGCAATCACGCCGTTGAATTCTAATTCTGTGACAAGCGCAGCATATTTTTTGGGGTTGACCAGTCTCTAATTGGGCCTGCACCAGATGTTCAGAGAAGAAGAAGAGCGTTCGCAGGCATTTACAGCCATTAGGACGAGTGCAGACATGCCCGCGCTGCATGCCCGGCCGTACTGCCGCGTCTTTGTGTCTGTATCTGTTTTGGCCCGCGCGCTCGCCATTCACAGACGTAGGATGCTCTCTAAGCCCTTTTTGTTTGAACTGTGTCAATGGACCGACAGCAGCTGCAGCAGCCGGTCGGGCAGCCGGAGGGACGGAGAGAGGATTTGGATGCGAGCGGGGCGGGAGAGAGATGAATGATAGGGGAGGAAGAGGAAGGGAGATGAAGAGGGAGAGGGGAGGAGAGGACAGGAGCGGAGAAGAGGGTGGGAAGGGGATGAAAGGAGGAGATGGCAGCAGAGGAGATTTAGAAATACGGGGACTAATACAGGAGAGAGACGAGGGTAAGATTAAGGATTAGGTGGAGGGTGAGTGACTACAGTGGAGGGAGAGCAGAGGGCTTTGTCAGCAGGTGAAAGACAACGGGGAGGGATGGATAAGCTGAGAATGATAGATAGGGTTAGATTGGGGTCAGGGAGAGATATAAAGGCGCAACGAATTCGCCACACAGGACAGGGGGAACGGGGACTGGAACACAGGAGGAGTACCTAATGTTTCAGTGGCTGTGCGGCTCCACACAGAGCAGTAGCCCTAGTTAGATTAACGGCAGCAAATTGAGTTTCAGTAAGAGGAGAATTTACTTAACATGCTGCCAATGGTGCTTGAATGAGCTCTGATCTGATTTTTTCTTATCGCGTTGTTCAATTGAAAAGGGGACGCTGAAAGCTTTTCTATTCACCGTCTATTACGCAGCGTTAGATAAGGCGAGGGCAGAGCAGCGAGGAAAAAGAGCCGATATCAGATAGACAGCCATGTTTTTTCTTTGGTTTTTTCTTTCGATGAGCTATTTTTAGAGTCGGAACTGGAAGAATCTAATGTGTTTGAGCAGGTCATTAGCTCAATAAGTGGTTTGAGGATTCTTTCCATATGTAACTCGCCGGAAATGCCTCTTTCATTTAGCAAGGGCAAGTAAGGGTCTCCTTTACGGCTCCATAGCTGTTTGTGTGTGTGTGTATTATATAGAAAAATATATATGTGTGTGTGTCTGGGGAGGGAGGGGTGTGAGTGTGTGTGCGAGTATGCGCACATGTGAGTTTGTGCATATTTATGTGCGTCTCTCGACATGGCCTGTCATCTCTGTATACACACTATATCTCCCCTTGGGCTTATATGTTATCCTGTCTTGGTATTTGAAGGGAGTTGTGTATGTGCGTGATATATACGACAGGTTAACAAAGGCTCCTTTCTCATTTGGCCTCCCCACCTGCGTTCTGACACATCGGGCGGAGGGCGGAGGGTGGAGGGTTGGGGGGGGGATTCGGATCGGGCTCTATGGGACTGAGGAGTTATTGACTCCCAGACAGGGAGCCTCTGCACAGCTTGTCTGAATCTCTGCAAGCAGACAGAGCTGAATTATGTTCACCCTTCCAGATGTGTTCAAAATTTATTTATTAGGATAAACCCCTTGAGATGTACCATCTCGTTTTCAAGGGGGTCCCAACATATATCACAATCACTATATAACACCAGAGGAGTGTCAAAATAAATTAAAAGATAGAAATACAATTATCAATACGGCAACGTACAGACAGACGACAGAGAAACAAAACAAGACACAAGCAAAACAAAACAAAAAAAACAAAAACAAAAACAAAACAAAAAAAACAAAACAAAACAAAAACAAACACACATTAATTAATGAAAAGATTGGAAACATTACAACCACGAGGTGGCCAAAGTGGCCAATAATAGATAAACAGTAGAGTGTGAGTGGATCACCAAATACAATCAAGTATAAACATCAGTAGGTATAAACTATGACAGCTTCATTGATAACAAGAGCAGTCCATCTCAAAGTAAGAAGACAGGGCATGTTTAAACATACCAAATGATGAAATGGATCTAATATCAACAGGTAAATTATTCCAATCTGCTGGGGCTTTAAACATAAAAGCTCTTTTGCCAATTGTTTTCTTAGCATGAGGGACAGAGAAATAGAGCTGAGCAGAGTGCCTAACTTGATAATTTGAAGTAAAAGGTACAAGATACTGTTGTAAATAAGGAGGATAATTGAAATGAATACATTTAAGATCAAGGTCTGATTTTGATGCGTTTTGATAGACAACATCACAATAGTCAAGCATCGGAAGTATAAGTTGAGAGACAAGTTTCTTACGAACACTGCGTGTAAAGCAGTTTCGAGATCGATGTAAAACATTGATTCCAAAGTTGACTTTACGTAAGACATGATCAATGTGTGATTTGAATGAGAGTTTGGAATCAAGCCATACACCAAGATATTTAATATTATCAACTTTATGCAGAGGAGTGCCGTCATTACAGGTTATTACACAAGAACCAGGTTTGGATTTGAGTTTCTGTCTGGTACCAAAGATCATAATATAGGACTTTGTTTTGTTGAGCAGTAGTTTATTATGTGAAAGCCAATCTTGTAAGATACTGAAATCAGACTGAAGAGAAGCTTGAATTGGTGGTTGATCAGGTTTAGATGTGTATATGACAGTGTCATCAGCATAAAGTTGAACAGAACAGTTATTGAAAATTGATGGTAAATTGTTTACATAAATAGAGAAGAGAAGTGGTCCCAATGTTGAACCCTGGGGCACACCTCTTTGTTGAATCAACAGATCAGATTTATTCCCATGTAAGACGACACATTGTTTTCTGTTATGAAGGTATGAATTGAACCACAGAACTGCGTTTTCAGAAAGGCCGATAGCATGGAGTTGATCTAAAAGCAGATAGTGATCGACGAAATCAAAAGCTTTCGTCAAATCAATAAAGATTGCACCTGTAAGATCACCATTATCTGCAGCAGAGAACACATCATTGGTGAATTTAAGTAAGGCAGTAGTTGTGGAGTGATTAGGCCTGAAGCCAGATTGAAATGGTGATAAGATATTGTTACTACTGAGATAATGTGAAAGTTGATTATAAATTAGTTTTTCGAATACTTTAGCAATAGAACAGATAATAGATATAGGTCTATAATTGTTACGATCAAGTACATCGCCTCCTTTATGGAGTGGAGTAATGCGTGCACATTTCCAGATAGCTGGTAACTCGCATGTAGACAAAGAAAGGTTGAATAAATCCGCAAGTGGATACATAAGAATATCGGAAGCTAGTTTAATAAACCTGTTTTCCATTCCATCAAGTCCAGCACCACTGTTCACATTCAATTCATTGATGGCATTCTGAACTTCAGTTGGTAAAATTTTCCTAAAAGAAAAAGAACTGCAGCAGGGTGAAATATTACTAAGAAAGCCAGTAGTCAGGTAAGAGTCAGGTAATAAGGTAGAACAGACAGAGGAGAAATGCTGATTGAATGCTTGGGCAATAGAAGAAGAGTCATGTAGTATTGTATTGGCCACTTTTATTTGATTAATAGAGTGTTTATCTGAAGTATTAATAATGGATTTGATTTTGTTCCAGAATTGCTTAGGGTTCTTAAAATCGCAAGTGAGACATTCTTTATAGTAGTTAGATTTGGCATTACGGGTTTTAGTCTTGCTCATATTTCTCAGCTGCCTGTATACTTCCCAATCAGCATTATCCCTTGTCTGACGGAATGTTGACCATGCTTTGTCCCTCTGCCTAAAGAGACTAATAAGTTCGGGGCTGATCCAGGGAAGATGTTTACCCTTGACCTTAACAGTTTTCCAAGGAGCATGTTTGTCCACAACATCAGTGAACTCAGTGTAGAGAAAATCCCAGGCATCTTGTACATTAGGTATTAATTGGTATCTGTCCCAGTTAATAGCGATCAAATCATTAATAAATAAATCTAAATTCAATTTCTTGTATTGTCTGATTTTGATTAGTTTAGGTGGCGATTTAGGTAGTTTGATTTTCCATACACAGTAGACAATTGAGTGATCACTGAAGCAATCAGACATAACACCAGCCCTTAAGATTCTACTTGGGTGTGAAACAAGTATCCAGTCCAGCAGAGACTGGGTTCTAGGGGTGATTCGAGTAGGCTCATTAATTAGTTGGGTAACATTTAGACTACTAAGTAAATTTTTTTCTTTGTCAGATGACTTATCTAACCAGTTTTTGTTAAAATCACCCAGTAAGATGATTTCATTTCTATAGGAAATGGAGTTGATGGTGGAGATCAGGCAACTGAAGGACTCTACAAGCGAAGAGGGTGGTCTATATATGCTACCAATAGTTATACATTTATTTGCATGAAAAATTACCTTAACAAAAACGCATTCAAAATGTAGAGGCTCAACTGTGGGTTTGATTAACTCAGATACGAGATCAGAGGAAACATAAATAGCCACACCTCCACCCCTGGAGCACCTATCAGATCTATAAAGAACATAGTTTGTGAGATTTATTTCATTATCTGAGATGTTATTGTTGAGCCAAGTTTCAGAGAGTGTAATGATGTTAGGCTTATGTAACACAACCCATGCACGAAGTAAGTCAATTTTAGGCACAAGACTCCTAATATTAAAATGAATGATTTTTAATCCTTTAGCGTCATCCAGTCTGGGAGCAAAAACTAACAATGGTACTGTCACTTATCAAACATAGGTTCGAAAGTAGTTGGATCCAAAAATGCAGTACAGGGTTGTAAAGATTGCAAGATTCATTAGCTACAGCAGACACACAAAACACATAAACACAAAAAAATAAACACAAAACAACCACACTCTTCAAGAACGACCCAGCAACCCCAGACACCATATCCCAGAGCATTTCCGTGAGTAAACCAAACTGTGTAGGTAAAGAGCATCACTCAAGGCTCAATCTGCATTAATGAGAAAAAGAAGAAGAAAACGTAGCTCAAAAAAGATACTTCACAAGCAGCATTAAACGTTAACAGCTAGGGGCCGTAGTAGCCTAATACGCTAGCAGGCTCTCATGTGCCAAAGAAGAAGTGACGCAAACAGCTTTGCGACGGCAGAATGTAACCAACTGAGAGAGATCGATACCTGTTGCATCCAACAGCAACTAAAACACAAGAGTATCAACAACACCTCAAGCAATAACATCACAGAAGCGCACTCGTGTCTTTTGAAGAAAAATAAAATAATAATAAAAAAGAGAAAGAGAAAGAGCCAGTTTGATGGACTGTCGGACGGAAGGCTAGTGTGCAACGATTAGCCGCAGCATCAGTCAACGACCTCACCTCAATAGGTAATCAGGACATGAATGCAGCTACAGCGACTTTGTGGCAGCTGAAACGCTGCTGTTTGCCATCAACAATAACACAAAGCGTGCAAGGATAGCGGAGAAAGTACTTCATATTGAGTTCACGAAGCTTGCGTTTGACAGGATCAAAGCTCCGGCGCCTCCTCGTCAGGTCAGCACTGAAGTCTGGATAGATGTAGATGCGTGTCCCGTTATATTCTAGCTTCTTTTTCTCCCTGGCAAGGCGAAAGATTTTCACCTTATCCTGGAAGTTAAGAAGTTTGATCATAATAGACCTGGGACTGGCTCTGTCGCTTTGTCGGACAGTCGGAGAGCGGTGGGCCCTCTCAATGATCGGCGGAGTGGGGAAGTTGTCCCGTCCCACAAGCTGTGGGATCAGCCGGGACATGAAACCACTGATATCATTGCCTTCAGCAGACTCTTGAACTCCAACGAAGCGAAGATTAGAGCGTCGGCTTCGGTTCTCCAAGTCATGTGTGATGTGTGACACACAGTGATGTGTGTGTGTGTGTGTGTGAGGAGAGAGAGAGCGATCCCCCTCAAGGCTGGGGGATTAACAAGGGGGGGAACATCTATTAAAGCAATGGTTTCTGATACATTTGCTGTTATTGAATTTGCTGCATTCCAACTGACCCCTCAATCCTCTTTGTTTAAGTGTTTTCCATTACTGTAGCACACTCTGGCTGTATTATTGCGTTAACACTTTTATGTGCCACCAGAACAGTAAAACACTCTGAGCACTGAGAGGGAATTAGGCCAGAGCTAAAGTGAAATGGAATTATTGGGACGACTGAAGGGAAAAAAAGCACGCACACACACAAAAAAAAAAAAAAAATCGTATCATTGCAGCTCATTTCACGGCTCACTAGAAAAGGAGACTTATTAATACAGAAGCAGTATGCTGAAAACTATTTCGGTCTGTTTCTTGTCTTAGTTGTTGAGCAGCAGCTCTATTGTTCTAGTATTAGTTCAGTCAGAGCCGGCCTGCTTGAGCTGTTAATCCCAAGTCAGAAGTGCGCCGGCCAAATCAAAAGACCTAATCCCGCATTAGCATGAATTTCTGTTTAATTTTCTTCACAAGGATGTTTTCTCCATATCTGTATAAACTATTGTATGTTTTCCCTGACATTTCAGCCGCCTCTCTCTGAAAGGAGAGAACGGTGAATGTAGAGGTGGGAGAAATACGCCTTTCGTTGCATTCAAGTGACCTTCTTCCCTCTCTGTGTCCGCAGAGTGCCTACCCCTGCTGAGTGAAGCCCCACCCCTGTCTCCTTCATCTCCAGCCAAACCCGCGGCGGTACCATGCCTCTGCCCAGGCCAGACGGAGTCCTAGCCCAGTCCAGGAGGCTTGTCCCGGGGCGCCGCTTTAGCCCGTCTCCCCCTCGTCTGCTGCTGCCTCTGGTTCTCCTGCTCGCCGGCTCTTTGAGCAGCGTGTGTGAAGCCCTAGGTACGCCGATCAGCAGACTCACTGACTGATCAATGAGTCTGTCTCTCTGTCTCTCTGTCTGTCTCTCTGTCTGTATCTCTGTCTGTCTGTCTCCTTTCTGTCCCTTTCTTTCTTCGTCTGTCTCTTTCTTAGTTGACTGACAGCTATGTTGTCAGCTGTTGCTACTATAAATGTGATGTGGAAAGGTGTGTATACGTGTGAGAGTGTGTGCATGCCCATCCTTATGTGTGTGTTTACACCTGTGTGTGTGTGTGTGTGCGTCTGTGAGTGTAACCAGGTCTGTCAGTACATCAGCTCAGGACTGTGGCGTTGTTAATGTGGTTTGATAAGCTGGGAGGGCCCATCAGCATGTTCCTCATCATCTCCTTGATTACAACATTTCCTGCCTCAGTGGTCCATATACACACACACACACGCTCACACACACACACTCACACACACACACGCACACACGTCGTCACTGCTCTGAAAATACAACCAAGATGAGTTTTGTAAGTGGATACAGAATAAAGATGGAGATAGCAGTTCTGACCATTAGGGCATTAGGGAATGGGAATTTTCTAATCTATTTTCTTCCCATCTTCCACTCATCTAACCAATTAGAGTCCAAGACTCTCTCAAACGATTGACGTCATATTTGAAATATTTTTGTATTCAGCGAAAAGACAGAATTACACATCAATGCCTACCAATCAATTTTCTGGTTGTTTTTTGTGATCAGTTCTTTTATTGGAATCTTGAAAGAGTAAGTACACAGCTTGTTGTACATTATTCATTGCGTGTTTCTTGCTCCCAACATGTTTTTTTTCCCTCTAAAAGAGACCGACAGGCACAACACAGAAATACCACAAATTAAAAACAGGAGAAAAAGAGAACAAAGAAACAAAACAAACCAGAGCAAATCAAAACAAAACATAAAAAGCAACTAAAAATGAAATAAAATAATAAAGAAAACAAAGGCACACAAAAAGGACGGACATCTATTCATAGGCTTAACCAGCATTAACCTGACATGTTGTCTTCATAAACTAGAGAAGATAATAATTTGAAAATTAACATGTGGAAGGAAATAAGAAGAGAGAGAGGTCAGCCCCCCCAAACCCCACACGCACATATAAACACACATTCTGTCTTTCATACACACACACACTCATATAGAGTGTGTGTGTGTATACCATTAGCTCCACAATTTTCAATCAGATTCCTATTAGATTTTACAGGCAGACATAAATCATCACTTCCCAGCCATGTACAAGAAGCACACTGAAGCAATGTAATATCCATTCATATAGAGATGTGTCTACATTAAAAAAAAAAGAAAAAGAAATGTATTTATGTATGATAAATTTCTAAGAGCCCAGCAGGTAACATTGTGGGATTATGCGTCACGCTGTCTTGTAATGGAAAGCTTTAATTTGGCAATATCTCTATAAGACCAGAGCCTCTCACTGACAGCGAGTGTGATAGTTCCCAGCAACAGGCCGCTATCCTCTTAGTGGCAATAAGACCTGCCGAGAGGAGGCATCTGCTGCTGGGGTTGAGCTCCAAAGACGAGGTCACCGAGTGTGAGTGAGTGACGGCTCTCATCAATACATTGGACATACTATGCAAAATACGCTCCCAGAATTCTATTTACCTGTGGCCACTCCCAAACCATGTGAATAAAGGTGCAGAATGATCAATATGGGTCATCTTAGGGCTGGGCGATACTGACAAAATCAAATATCACAATATTTTAGACCAAATACCTCGATATCGAATGAGATTTCGTGCTTTCATAAGATTTTTACACACAAGAAAATTTAGAAAATTAGTAATGATCATTAGTAATCAGTAATGTGTAATGAGTAATAAGCAATGTGGATATGATGAACAGGTAAAGCCAATCATTGTTCATTTTACTCAGCCAGAACAGGCTAATTAGTTCAGAAAATTGTGTCATTTTACTGTAACGCAGCCTTTAAGACCAGGAAGAAGTAACATTTAAGTTATTTCAAAATATTACAATTCCAGACGATATCTAATCTCATATCACGGTATCGATATTATACGATATCAGCTTTGGATTTCATTTGATATAGCCTTCGCAGTGTAAGATAAGATAAGTGAATTACACATCAGCAGCTACCAATCAAGTTTCAGTTGTTGGTTAAAATGTTGCAGTGTTTAAGATTTCTGCCTCTGGAACACATTGTATCCCTGTGGAACAAATCCTGCCAAAACAAACCCTCCTCTCCTGTGTCTCGCCAACTCAGGGTCTCAGCTTCCTTACTTTGTCAATAAAGAGAAAAATAATCATGGTCGTGAACTGTGGACTGCCCAAAAAACTACCAAGATAATGTCCAAAAAAAAAAACCCCTGAATGAATCATTTAAATGCAAGGCTTCTAAATCGTAAATAATTTCCGGGGATCTTGAGAAATGTGGTGCCGCTGATTAATTAGCAGACAGTTTGGAATAATAACCAACCAAGTGAATTAGTTGATTTATTTTTTTATATAATTATGATTTATTGTGTTAATCGTGCACTGAATATGGGCTGAGCTCTGTGCTCCAGACAGGTCTAGCTCTTTGTCAGCTTGCATGGAGATAGTGATTATACCATTACACCATAGCCTGCTGAACCTAGCCATATCTGAACACAGCAGCACTCAGTTCTTATTAGATGATTATAGCCTACAAAGGTGTTTCATTAACATAGTCCAGTGGTAGATCTGTCATTACCTGCCTGCTAGCCACAGAGTGAAACAAGACGGAGCTCCTCATTAGTCCCACAGAGTCCAGGCAGCTTTCTAGAACTTTCCGATCATAACCAGTTTTTGTTCGGTGCAAATCCACGCAGAGCCAGAGCCTTGCAGAGTTTCTCCCCCGGCTTTTAAAGGAGGCTTAGGTGGTATTATTGCCAGTCGGGTGGGTTTTTTTGCGGCAGGCTCGACGTCGAAGAGTCTTGAAGAGCACACAAAAAACATTTAGGGGCAAACGTAAAGCCGCTGAATTGCATGCAGAAGCCCTACGCAGGGAAAAGAAGCACACTTGAAATTCCTTCATGCCTATACGCCTATAGCAAGGAGAAGACAATTTTCTGCATGACATTTTTGGGGCTTTTGATATTCCACATTTTCCACATATGTAGGTGGCGGGGGGAAAAAGGCACTTTTTTTGCTGTGTGCTCTGTGTGCCTTTGTAAGAGTTTAATAGGGAGGAAATATCCCAGCCTTGAGTTCTAAAATGGTCGGCGTATATGAATTTGTTCCGATTGAGTATACCAACTCCAGCTTTTTGCTTCTTCCCTCTTAAGGATTACAGCAAGCATAAAATGAAACCACTTTATTTCTGACAGTCAGAGTGGCTCGTTTAGAGGCACAACACAGTGCAGCAGACACAGGAGTGCTCTCCGGCTTCTGACATGGTATTATTCAAGTTTCTGTCAAGGCGCTGTAGTGAAACTGGAAGGTGGTCTGTGTGGCTGTTAGCCAGTGAAGTGTGCAGGAGTGGGAAGACGTGCAAACAGGCTTTAGTGTCTGCTGGTGATTATTTGATAGGAGGTTTTTTTTTGGGGGGGGGGTTTTGTGTGTTTTTGGTTCCTGTGCTGTCTCCAGAGCAGAAGTGAATCAACACAGCAGGACCTCGCCCACCCAGACATAGGGGGAGTGGGAGGAGGGAGCCAGGTTGCTATGGTGAGGGTCAGCTCGACTTCACCCTGATGGATAGAACTGATTCTGCAGCTGAGGAGGAGTTAAGCTGGGCACCATGGCAACAGGCCACAGACTGATAGAAAAGGGGGGGGTGGGGGGGGGCATGAAGTCATTTGATTGATCTGACTCAGCCACTGTGAAAAATATAGGTTTACTAATGTTGGCTCAATATCAGACTTGGAAAATTTTTATTTTCTTTCTCTATGACAGCCAGAGGGCAAATGCCACACTGATAGCATCCCACATCGCCATCATAGTAATCAAAATGTATTGCTCTCCAAATTCTCCCCTGTGGCAATATTGGGAATAAACACAACTCATATGCTACTATATTCATTGAATTAACAGTTAATATCCTCAAGATCTGCAAGTGCAAATCCCCTTTGTTAGGGTGTGGAGGCGCAAAATGGCACTTGTGATATTAATACATTTAAACCAATTATGTACTGTGAATCTGCAGCCAACACTTCTCCCACCTGTGAAACACTCATGTGTCATGACAATCTGTGCTGCATGCAGTACTAGGGTAGCATGCCCCGGGGGTAGCAGAGAGAGAGAGAGAGAGAGGAGAGAGGGAGAGAGAGAGAGAGATGTTCCTCTGAAGCCCAGGCCCATCTTTTATTTATGACCCACAGGAAGTCCTTCAGTTTGTCCTCTAGATGATACCCAGGAAGTAAGCACAACACACAGCCATCAGAACAAGTCAGCCAGACCACTCACTGACAGTTAAAGGGGCTGTGGTTGGTTCAGTTGGTTGGATGGGGCGGTTGCTGGTTGTGGAGTTGGTTTGATGTCCTCTGGGTACAGGGTGTCAGTGTTTTATTTTTCCTCTTTTTTTTCTTTCTTCCTTCCTGCCTCTCCCACTCTCTCTCTCTCTCTCTCTCTCTCTCTCTCTCTCTCTCTCTCTCTCCCTCTCTCCCTCTGTCTCTCAGCTCCTCCAAAGTTCACCAAGATTCCCAGTGACCAGATCGGGGTGTCAGGGGGTGTGGCATCATTTGTGTGCCAGGCCTCCGGCGATCCCAAGCCTGTAGTCAACTGGAACAAGAAGGGCAAGAAGGTCAACTCTCAGCGCATCGAGGTGGTTGTCACAATGCACAATGGTCAACTCCTACTGTAGCAGCATGATATATATAATATATACAGTATATATGTATACAGATGTAGTCATATGTAAGTACATAAACCAGTAATTGTTGTTTATAGGCTATAGCTCTAAGATATTACTTTTAATTGAATACTTTAGTAAAATTCTGTTTTGTATTCAGTGTATGCTACAACCTTTTTTCCTAAAATGTTCAATGTTCATTGAGACAACAGCAACAACAGAACAAATTTTTATCATTGCTGATTTCAAAGGTAAGTGACAAAGTTTTATTAAAATGCACAATATGAAAATGAAACAAAACTAAAAAAGAACAAAGTACCCAATCAAAATAAATGGCTGATAGATGAACCAATGCAGCAGGATATCGCAAATTTCAGAACTGACACATAAATAGCGATGACAGTAAAAGTCGGCATTATTTACTAGCAAATGCACATATCGGATTTCACTGTGTGAGAAAGATATATGTTATCAGGTAATTGCTGAAGCCCCATCATTCTGGCTAGACTTATATGTAGATGTATGTTGGGGTGGTAGTGTGGCCTAATGGTTAGAGACCGCACTTCAACCAGAAGACCCGGGTTCAAGCTCCCATGTCGACAAGCATCCTTGTCCTTGAGCAAGACACTGAATCACTACCAGCTCCAGGAACACTGACCCTGACCTCTGACCTCCCTGTGGAGAGAGAGCAGGGGAAAAGAGAATTTCTCTGCGGGGATCACTAAAGTATCACATCATAATTATTATCACATCGTTATTATGAAAGCAAACAGAGCCAGGGTCTCCATTAGCAACATCATAGTCTACTGTGCTGACGTGAATCCGTTGCCATGCGGTGTGTGACTGTGTGTTTTCCTCTGGCTCCTTGGCTCTCCAGACCATAGAGTTTGATGAGGGTGCAGGAGCGGTGCTGAGGATCCAGCCTCTCAGAGCGCCCAGGGATGAGAACATCTACGAGTGTGTGGCACGCAACAGCGAGGGAGAGGTGGCCGTCACTGCAAAGCTGGCCATCATCAGAGGTGAGAGAGGGAGAGAGAGAGAGAGAGAGAGTGTGTGTGTCTTCACCCTCCCCACCCCCACCCTCACCCTATCCCTGTCCCTTTCAGCTTGAGTGGCGCATTCTTCTCACATGCGCACACACACACACACACACACACACACCTACCTGGCCTGACAATCGCTGTCCCCTGTTCCCCCGGCTGTCAGTTGTGGATGTGACAACACAGCCATGCCACACCCTGCCTTCACAGCAGGCTGCGGGGGAACTGTTCTTTTTATAGTCCCTTCCCAGCGAGACTGAGAGCGATTTGGCCGTGGTGGAGGCCAGCTAGCGCGCGCCGGCTAACGGCGCTTTAGCATCCCAGCTCCTCTTTCATAATCGGTGTGCTTGCCGCTCAGAGTGAGGGTGTTAATCTAATGTACACCGTCTCCTTGGTGGTAAGCTCATCTAATGTAGTGCTCCAAAGTGCTAAGAAGGAACGTTGCCGCATGTGGCATGGGGCGCCTGGGATCTGGGCACTGGCCCGCCGCCCAGCACGACAGGAAAGGATGGAGGGATAGAGGGATGGCTGCATGGGTTGTTCCTACATGGAAAAAAAAAAACAAAATCAGGGGATTAAGCCTTGATTTGGCAGGCGACCCATTTCTGCAAGGGGAAGTTGAGGAAGAGAGGGAAGCAGGGCAGAGAGGGGAGTGCAGGGAGTTGAGGAGAGGTGAGATGGAGTTTGATGGAGATGGAGGGTGAGGGGTGGAGGCAGGGTGAGCCGGGGAACAGCACGGCATGGCGTGAAACAATAGAGATGAAACGGGATATCGGAGGAGTCGGGGAGCGGCTGTGGAAGTGAAGGAGATGAACGAGGAATGTGGAGTTGGCAGGGCCGTGTGGTAAGCAGAAGGCTGGTAGCCTGGGGAATAGACTCCTGCCCATCTGTTACCGGGCCCATCATCGCTACACACACAGCCCCAGTCTACAGCACATTACCACATAAACTACACCTCCAGGGCGAGCCTCTATGTGTGTGTGTGTATGTGTGTGTGTCTGTCTGAGAGGGAGGGAGAGAGGCTGCGCGAGTTTGTGTTTGAACATGCATGCGTGTGTGCGTGCCTGTCTTGTTTGAGTAAACTTTTCTCTTACTGTGATCTGTGTACCGTGACGTCCTCTGTCCCCCTCTGCGACAATGGAATGAGCCGTCTCTCATTTTCTCTAATCAGTTTCTCTAATCAGTTTCTATCTGGGTGGAGTGCAGCTCTGAGATATTGAGCATCAAAGATTTGACATCCCATCTGGAGAAGCTGTTGTTTTTCTATCTTTTTAAATATTGAACCCCAAAACGTCCTGTCTAAAAAAAAATAACACCACACAAACCTAAAGTAACAGTCAAAGATCATGAATATGTGGATAATTCAATTTTCTTAAAAACAAAAAAGTCAGATAAGAACTTTATAATTCTAAGCGAAATTTTGACAAAAATCGACCCACATTACCAACCACATTCAGAACCGTAAGCTGTAAGCTAAGCTGGGTGTTAGAGAGACTATAAAGATGCAAAGAGAGGAGAAGAGAGTGATAGTTTAGTTTTTCAAGTACTGGATCGTGATGCAAAAGCGTGGGTTGCAGACAGATAACAAAAAGTCCCAGAATTATTCTCGAGAAATTGCTATCCAAGGTCTACTGGCTATTTTACAGTGTGTTGCCAAAGCTATACATCCCTGCAATCTTAAACGAGGCTGAAAGATTGACACTGTAGTCATCTAAGAATGGTATTAAGTGCACAAAAAGCCTCCAAAATCTTCTTTGGGTCAATCTTTTGAAAACACGGTTCACCGGGGAAAAAATCCCAAAACCACTGAGCTACAAACAAGGCTCTCCATTACCAACCAAACCCATCCACTTCCACTGAAGAACTTCCTATTCATCCCCTGCTGTTTTCTATCTCATCATTTTGTGTAATGGCTGACCGACACTAATAGCTGCAGCGCGCAGTGCGAGGGCCTTGCGGTCGGCCGCAGGATGTGGGCCACTGCTCTGTAGGCCGCCTAATGGACGGAGGTGTGGCAGGTTGTGGTCAGTGAGATGTTTGGAGATGCTTCATGTTGTTTTTTGTTTGGGCCTTCACCGTCATTGTCACGCAGCACCCCTCCCGCTACCTCTCTTCTTCTCTCCCTTTTTCCCCCACCTGCTTCTCCTTTCTGCCCGCAGCTATGGCGGTTTCTAATTTTTCCCTCTCTTGTTTTATTCATTCTTTCATTTTCTTGGCCATCTATTCTGCCTGCCCCTCGCTGTCTATCCTCACTCTCTCTCTCTCTCTCTCTCTCTCTTCTCCTCTTTTTTGCATCTTTATAGCCTTTCTAACACCCACCTCCACCAACACCACCCTGCCACCCCCGTCCCCCCAAACTGCTCTTTTCTATGGACACTGCAGTTGTGTTGTTCTGCCTTCAGGAGATCTGAATATCTGCAGTTCTGCATGTTTGAAAACCTCTGGTGGGCGAGAGATTCTCATCACTGCAGCAGTGTGTGTGTGTGTGTGTGTGTGTGCGCACGTGTGACACGCGCAAGGGTGTGTTTGCGTGTGCTTCTTCGTTTATGTACGTATGTGTATGTGTGTGTGCATACATGTGTGTGTTTAGGTTGTGCAGAGTAATCCTGATTATACTCACCTCCCAGTGTCCCATTTTAGGAGAAAGGGAGGCGAGGGAAAGGGGAGGAATGGGGGGATGTGGGGGGGAGGGGGATGTTCTGCCACCACGGCAAACACCCTTTATGTGAACAACAGAGTCAGATCAGTGATTCCCCCCAGGCAGTCTGCTGCATTGGCAGGCCGGCGGCTCAAGCAGCATTTTGGTCTGCAAACAACTGAGAATATCAAGTCAGCCTGCAAGAGGATTACACTCCTTTAGTGGGGAACCAGCTCTTTCATCACATACTCCCTTCTCCCTCTCTCTCTCTCTGTTTGTCATATAGTCTCCAGCTCTTTCCGCTTTCCTCTTTCTTGCAGTGTCTTTTTCCGTGCATGTGTGTATGCAAATGTATGTGTGTGTGTGTGTGTGTGTGTGGGATCAGCTTGTACATGATGTTTGGTGGGTTTGTTCAGTCCCTGGCTGCCGGGGAGGTAAGGAGAGGCTAAGTGGGGCTCAGGATGGTCGGGACACATGGGGGCTTTGGTGGGATTGATCTACGATGGGAAGTCTGAGTCGGCATCGTATTGTGATCCGTTATCATAAAGGCCCATTAGCATTTAAAGTGCTCCCCTCCAGCCCTCCTGCAGTCTATAGGAGTCATAGTATTACTGCCTCTGATGACTGCGGAGCGGCGGCAGACTAATCCTGAATCAGGGCTCCCAGAGATCTGCTTTTATTCAGGCTTCTCTCACACACAGGGCCATTTTCCACTGAAATGGACTGAACGATGAATAGGCAACCTGTTTCTAACCAGGACAATGATGATTGTATGCAGCGGGAGTGAGTGTTTGTGCGTTTGTGTGTGTGTGTGTGTGTGTGAGAGAGAGTGTTTAGGTAACTAGGTGTATGTGAAAGGGAGATTCAAAGAGTGAGAGGAAAAGAAAAACTGGATTCATGTTTGTTTGTTTGTATTGTGTGCATTATGCTTCTGTGTGTGAGTGTGTGAGTGTGTGTGTGTGTGTGCGTGTGTGTATGTGTGGCAGTTGCATATTTGCCCAGATCTGGTTGGCTGCAGTGCCTGGTTTCGGCACCAGGCCTGATTGCCCTTCTGCAAACACAACCAAGCCAGAATTTACGCTTCCAACCTCTCGATACACACAAACACAAACACGCAAACACACACACACACACACACACACACACACACAACCCCAGGGAACAATGCTGGTTGGCCCTTGCCAATGTTCAAACGCTGTTGACACACAAACTGTTTACACACACACACATTTTTCCATAGGCTGTCTTATCAATTTAACCAGGAGATGAAAAATAAGCTGTAGTTTTGCACAGCAGTGTTTGTATTTGATAAATGATTCATTTGGTGAAAAGCATGATCAAGGCTATGCCTGCAGTATCTATTTCAAGCGGCCGCTGACTCATCCAGGAGCCAGGCTGAATACCTGTAGCTCTCTATTCCTCACTCCACTGAACTGTACTTCAATGTCCACTACTATCTATCTATCTATCTATCTATCTATCTATCTATCTATCATATTTTTTTGTGTACCCCATCTGTCCCTTTTTCTCTTATCTCTATCTAATGACCATGCGTCAGCCCACGTCCACCTATACTCTATATTTTCAGCATTGATGAAGACCTTATGAAAATACAGAGCCAGCCCCCTACACGTGTACACACACACACACACACACACAGCTGCACCTCCGCCCCCCCTCGAGCCCGCTGCAGTGGCGTGCTCTAATTAACAGCCAGGGAGTCCATGTAGCGGTAGCCGGCGGGGTGATAAAAAGACCATCTGAACCCTCTCAGGAGGGGGGGTGGGGGGGGGGTAGCAGATGTAGGCCTTGCATATTTCTCGCCTCGGGGGAGCTCGCCTCCTGACCTGCCCATCGATCTCCCGCTCTCCCTCCTTTCTCCCCCCCCCCGTCCTGTCGATGGCCGTACCACCAGCCTCCATTCAGGCGGGTCATTAGCATTGATCGGCCTGGGGCGGCTGTGGAGGGGGGGGGGGGAGGGAGGGGGCAGGGGAGGGTGGGGGTGGGAGGGATTGTCGCCCCCCCGCCCCTCCTCGGTTAGCGAGTCGCCTGGCCAGCTGAGTTCAGGAGGGAGGCCTGCGGTCTGATCGCCACCTGAGCTCTAGCAGTGGCCCGTCCGGCTCGTCGTCACCGAACTCTCTCTCCCTCTCTGAGCTCTCTGAGCCCTCACCTGCTTCTCGTGACATTTCTCCTCTCCTTCCTCCTCTTAGCCGCGTTATCAGCAGCGGCTTGACAATCCTATCTGACAGGGTCTCTCCAAAGCCGATCTCTGCGGAGAGAGCGATAGCGCCTATCGCCGCTCCGTCTCCCTTCGTCGTCGCAGAGTGTGTGGAAACAGATGGTACACGTCCGTCATGTGGATAGGTAGCGGGGGGCCCGGAGGAGAGAAACAGAGGAAAAACACACAGACAGTTGACGATACCCGCGGTCTGTGTCTCGGATTGTGTTCGGTTCAGTACGCCGCAGATTTGTCAGCGGTGCCGGGCTTGAGCGAGCAAACTTTTAGTGGGTTTTGTTGTGCTTGAAAATCAAGAGGCTCCTGTGGGTTTGATTTATTAGCCAAGCAAATTGCTGTCTTGGTAATTGCTTCTCTGCTGTAGGAAAGTGGAATGTATAATTACAGTAGCAGGTATGGGGGAGGTGTGTGTGTGTGTGTGTGAGAGAGAGAGTGGTTAAAAGGGGAAGGAGAGGAGGAAGCAGGAGGGCTGATGGATGCTTGATTACGTGTCTGGCCATCTGGACTGTTGTCACTGAGATGCTTAATCCCATTCACTAGATAAAGTGTGTGTGCCTGTGTGTGTGTGTGTGTGTCTGTGTAAGACTGTGTGGGTGCATGCACACCTTAATTTGCCCGTGTCCATGGGTATGCGTGGACTTGTCACTGTACATTATTCCACGCGTCCCACAAATGGGCGAAGATGCAAACAAGAACAGAGCCATAGAAACAAATATGCGCACACCTACATGCACACACACACACACACACTCATCCACTGACCCCCAACGCAATCAGACATATCCAGACGCATGCAGACACATCCCAGATCAGCCCCTCTAATCGTTGGTACATTTTAACAATTACTGCTAACAAGTCCTTATTACCCCCAGTGCCCTGCCCCTCCTCTTGATCCCAGCTTCTAATTGCTACTGCTGTTTCTGAGCAGCTCTCTGCATAGTTATTAGACAGGAAGCATTACCAGCACATAACACAAAGCCACACCATGGGAAGCCCAGGGTTCGCCGCCACCGCCGTATACCAGATATGTGTTTGCACGTGTGTGTGTGTGTGTGTGTGTGTGTGAACGTGCGGTTAGTCTAAGTGTAACTCACGCTGACTGGGCGGTACATTTACACTCCTGTAGAAAACGCCTGTTCCCAGCTGTCAGACACACCGAACCTAGCTGTGCTCGCGCCCGCCTGCCAGGCCGTCTAACGACTAGCTAGCTGTGGGAACAAACACGCGGCTTTTGATGAGGAAGGATATAGTGGCACCACTGTCTTCGCTAGTATCTCCACTTTCACGGGCCTACAGATGTTAAGGGGGGGGGGGGGGGGGGGGGGAACAGTAGCTCTCACATCGCGGCGTGTGAGAGCGAGTCTTAGATTTCACTGCAGAAGAAGGAAAGGAAGTCAAAGAAGAAGTGGATTCAGTGAACGGCGCGGTCGCTGCCGTCTCCGCGCAAGCAGAGAAACCAAAGCCTTGTGTTTAGCCATTGCACTGCAGATCACCTCTCCATAATAGAGAAAAGTAAAGAAATATTTTGTTGTGATTGTTATAATGAATTTACTTTAAAGTATCTCCAGATTGACTAATTGCCCCCTCACTCCTCCCTCTGTCTCTTCCTCTCTCACTCTTTTTTTACACCATTCAAATCCTTACGGGAGCCATCGGGAGCCATTTTTGACTTTGATATGAATTTTGAATGTGTTGTCAATTCTAAATCCTCTCTCTCTCCCTCTCTCCATCCTTCCAGAGGACCTGTTGCCGTTTGGCTTCCCCAGTATAGACATGGGCCCCCAGCTGAAGGTGGTGGAGCGGACGAGGACGGCCACCATGCTGTGCGCTGCCAGCGGCATCCCAGACCCAGAGATCTCCTGGTTCAAAGACTTCCTGCCCGTGGACCCCAGCGCCAGCCAGGGCCGCATCAAACAGCTCCGCTCAGGTGAGATGGAGGGCTGAGGGATTTAAAGTCACGATGAAACCGCATTTTGAGAGCATCTTGCTTATTTTCTGTTGAAACAGGATGTTGGGGCGGGACATAACATGAGGAGGGGTCATTGAAAAGTGTAAACCAGTGGGATATTAGTTAGGGAGAGAAAGGCAGTTTTATTTGATGGGAAGGGCGGAGGGGCAAGATTGTTAAAAAAATGGGATGAATTTATTGGTTGGAATTTTTATGTACGCCTCCTGGTGCACAATGAAGTCACCACTAAAGATTTTCCATTTTCCGGGAAGTAAAAATAATGAAATCTTTATATAAAAATGCAAGAAAATGTTTTTGTTTTGGGTTTTTTGTGGCATAAATTGCCAACTAGGTGTATGGTATGATATTTTAATTGGCTAAAAAGATGAACAATTTAAAGTCAGTCATTTCAGTGTGAATTTAATTTATTTTGACAAATTTAAAACAAACAATGCATCTAAAACATAGTCAAGGATGACACTTTAAAGGCAGAGATCTATTTCCAATGTGGAGCATGAATATGAAAAAAAAACAACATGGTGGCAAATTGGTGGCAGCATTCGCAATAAAAATAAGTAATAATAAATGCCAGTTCTGATATGCTGCATTGTGATTCAGTAGAACACATTAACAAACACACAGTACTAAAATAACTACGCATTGCAATAAACATTTCATATACACTCGACCTGCGCATAACCACCATCATGCTGGATGAGGTCTATTTGATAGATGGAGGAAGTTTGTTGACATTAGGCGTTTAACTGATGCTCCTCTTATCCAGAGACACTTGGGATATGGGGGGGAAGGGAGGGGAGGGCGGGAGGGAAGGTTGTAATTATGCTGTTAGAGAACGAGGAAAGGAGTAAATTAGTGAGAGACAGAAAGAGGGATGAAGATGGAGAAAGGAGAGAAATCTTGTAGCTTGTACTTACGACGATTTGTTCTGCTTTCTTTGCGCTCCTCTCTGTAGATGATACAGTGTCTCCTGTAGTAAGCAGAGGTATTTTCTCAGCCATTTTCACTGAGCGCCCCTCGGGGAGAGGGGGGGGGGTGAAAGTGATGGTGGTGCGAAACCATTTTGTTGTTGCTTCATCCATATTCTCTGAGCTAGCCTGTCCTGGCAGCTCTGATATCTCCTCGCTGTCAGCCAATATCCTTCACTGATCACTACTGCCCTTTGTCAACTGCGTGTCTACGCTTCCGCATGCACGGTCTGGCATTACGCCGTTTGAAATTTGGCTGCCCTGTAAATTGATTTATTCTCAAGCTCTCAAACTTCCTCTTGAATTTTTAGTAGCGTTGGGAGGCGGCGGTTAATTTCCGCGCAGGAACCAAGAGTTTTGCTCCCAGACTTATTCCCAGTATCAGTTCCAGTAACCTACTGTCATCTAAAAATGGATACTTATTATTGTGATATATGGCATACCTGTACTGTAATTGCCCTAGTGGAAAATATTCTGCAGTGCGGGTGGGTGGGATGAGGTGTGCGGGGAGCGGGCTTTGCTGCTGAATGAATTTTACACTGATCCAGTAGATACGCTCACAAAAACTATTCAGAACTAATTGTCTACGTTCAGCCCGCTCTACTGGAGCCCTGCATGGTAAAAAGTATGAGGTTTAAAGCAGTAGAAAAAAGCTTGCCAAGTCCCACAATGCAAAATCAAGGTAAACCACCATAAGAGAGTTAATTATAAGTCTTTATTAGCAGTATGTCCGTTGGAGACATGCCAAAGGGAGCAGTGTAATAGTTGTATTTATAGATTTGTAATCAGGATAAACACTCTGCAAATGTTTTTCTACCCCCTCGTGATAATATACGAAAAAACGTAGGTTGCCTTGGAGCAAGTGTGTAACACAGCCTCTTCTTCAACCCTCTCAGTGTATAACTAAACAAAACAAGTGAGTTTTTTTTCCTCTTCCTATTTTTTCTCATTAATTTCAGCAGCTTTTAGTCATTATATCTTTTCTCCACACCATGAGCAGAACCATAAGGGGGCACTTTAAATATATGTTTTTATATCACAAAATTGTAACCTATCTTTCACTTGGTTTGTGACTTTAAATTTGTCCTCTGAAGGGCGTCTGTCACACGGACACGACACGGATTCACCGGCATGTTAGTTAGGCAACAAATCAATAAAATCAAGCAGATGGAGCAATTGCACAACCAAAGCCTGTGTGAGCTGTGCTTTAGGGCTTCATTGGATTTCAAATCACCACAAAGCATTACGACAAAATATAATGAAAAGACTGAAAGACTGCAGTGAATTGACTTGGGGGAAATCAATTACACCAGAGCTCGGGACAAAATAACACTCAGATGTGTTATGGATGAAACAAACCTTTAAGATCTACTTAATGGGGGCACCTTCCAAGCCGAGCCTCTGATGTTATGGGTGGCTGCCAGCTCTCTTTGGGCCCCAGCCAAGGCTCTGTTTTGGGCTGCAAACATTGTTTTTCTCTCTCCCTTTCCTTCTCTATTGGATTTTGAGAACATTTTGATGGCCCTACGTGGGTCGGGATGAAAAATTACATTGAGAACCACTGCACTCAAATCCCAACAAGACGACTCTTTAGCCGCTCTAAAGCCCCTCAGTATCCATCATGTGTGGTATCTTCCCACTGCAGGTACCATCCAAACCTATGCAGTCCACACATACGTACAGAGAGGCACACACATACACACACACACACATACACACACACATCCGTTTCCCGAGGGCAGAAGCATATGGTCCAGTATAGTGTTGAACTTTTCCTGACATCTTTTATACCTCAATGCAGACATCCGTCTTCTTTCAAGGCCATCTGCTGTGCCAGTCTGGATGTGTGTGAGGAGAACCGTGACAAGCTATCTATCTATCTCTGACATTTGGGACTGAGAGCTGCAGAGTTTACCTAAGCACGTAACACCCTACTTAGACCTACGCTCTAACAGATGGCTCGCAATATGGACCCTGAGGTTGACTGCTGGGTAACGGATGGAGCTGTCAACCTGAGCTGAGAACTCTGATCTGATCAAGGGTTATGGTTATGGTCATGGTTATGGTTTAGGCCACTTGCCTCCGGAACCAGGGGCAAGAAGGGAAACACTAAACACGTAAACACACTGTTTAGTGTCTTAAAGGCAACGACACACCAAGGTCAATTTTGTAAACATTTATGACTAATTGTATTTTTTTAATTATATTTTCATCCCAGATAGCCTGTTATAACACCTACATGATACTCCACATCATTTTGTGTCATTCACCAATCCCCATCATTGCTGAATGCAGTATTTCCCATCTACATTGACTCAAAATGTTGCCTGTGCATCATTAATTTAAGGATTTTAACACTTATCCCATTGGTTCTCAATCCTGGTCTCAATTTCAGTCCTAGCAGGCAGTTAATTGCAGTTAATTGCACTCACCTGGAGTCCCAGGTGTAGATCAGTCCCTGATTAGATGGCTAGGATGAAAACCTTAATACCTTTTGTCCTACCTGCACTCAAATATCAAATATCTGCAACTGCAATTTTCATATTACATTGGCTTTTATTTTGTGTTAAAGTTAATCTTGTGCTAGTGGTTTTATTAAGGGAAATAAACACCTGTCATTAGGCAAATGGGGCTAAAAAGTGGCGATGGGTAACCCTCTTAATTCTACCAGCCACTTTCACATGTGACCCTTGTATAGCATTTTCAATGAAAATCAATTTTCATTGCATTACCAAACCTTTTATGTAAAAGTAATTGCCTGGTTTTGTATCACTACTCTATTAGCTGCCCTTCTGCATGAATTTCAGCAAGGTGCAGGCAAATTCTTTTATTTGCTGGATTGACAGGAAATGTGGGAGCTATGAATTATAAATGTATGTGATGCAGTAGCTTGTTATTTTTGTATAGTCTAAAAACCTTTCTCTGTTTTTTTTTTTTATTTTATTCATGTTAGTTTGATGGAAGTATTGTAGGCCGTGTTAGAGACAAATCTGCAGAGAAGCCGTGCACAACCGGTCTAACCGGGCTTTAAAAATCTTGGATTGGGGCTTTAGCTTATACATGTTTGTGTCCACATGCCAGGATCATTTAGTATCCATGGTTGAATAGTAAACTACTTCCTCTGTCCTTAACGTGTGCAACTGAACATGTGTTAACATCATTTACTCATTTCCCCCAGTTCATTTTTTAAATGTGGCTGATAAAAAACATAGTGACTGCTAGGTTGTGAGTATTATCCAGCCACAGTGTCCGGTTGACCAAAACATTGATTTCCCACCATGGTGGAGACTGGACCCGGGGTGATCTGCCTGACCTAGATGTTCTGGCAGAGGTATCGGGTTACCAGTATCTGTTGTCATCTGATCGGCCGGGTCCCGGCCCAGCAGACATAATACACCCTCCCCTAGTTCATAGCAGCTCAGTTTACTGAAGTCACATCTCATTCTGGTCCCGTCAGCAGCTTCCAGACTCTAATAAACTGCTCTGCCTCTCTCTATTGTTTTCTGTTATCCTTCACTTTCCCTTTTTGTCAGCTTTTTGTCCTGCTTTTCCCCCGCTGACTCTCGTCGTGTCTGCCCATTGCCAGCTGTCTGTCTACCCTGTGTGTGTGTGTGTGTGTGTGTGTGTGTGTGTGTGCGTGCGTGCGTGCGTGCGTGCGTGCGTGCATGCGTGCGTGCGTATGTGTAAGTGACTGCAGCTCCTGATTATATGCTCATATATACTGTACACCTGTCTTTCTCCATGTATGGTAATGACACACTTTGCATAAAACAGGATTTCAATTGCCGATTTAGAATTTCTGCTGATGGTTAGCCATGTGAGCTGTTTCCAGCTGTCAGAGGAGTTCTTGTTTGCGAGGCTCCACCTGTCCAGCTCCATCTCTCCTCCACTCTGTCTTTCTCTCTCTCTCTCTCTCTCTCTCTCTCTCTCTCTCACCCGCTCCTTCTCCCTCTACCTCTTCCTGGAGGAGAGCTCTGCTTGTAAGCGCAGATAATTTATTCCTGTTTATCTCCCAACTCTGCCCTATACCATGGGGACACGGGAGATGGAAAGATAGAGAGAAAGAGGAGGGCACGAGTTGTTTTCCTTTCATGTAACTGCAGAAGGGAGAAGCAAATAGATGACAGCTTCAGCTAGCAGGGCCTCAGCTCAATAAACACACGCGTACACACATACACACACTTGCACCCTGGCTGACTGTAGCGAGTCAAACTTTTCCTCCCCTGAGCTCCCCAAAAACATGTTGTTGCAACTCCAGCCTCTACAGATCAGCTAGCTACACACACACACACACACACACACACACACAACCTGTCTCTATTCATGGAGTCTTTTTGTGCTCTGGCCTGGGCTTATCCTTCATTAGGCAGAGCAGTGAAAATTGTCGCCAGTGGGATCACAGGCTGTGTGTATGTGTGTGTGTGTGTGCATGGGTGTATGTCCGATTTAGTCTCGTCAAAATCCAATGTAAGAGCATGCCATATCTACTGTTTTGCCCCACTCACTCACCAGGCAGATCCCTGTTATCGTTGTCTCTCTACACTGGTAGACAGTCACAGAAAATCTTCAGTCTGTCAGACAAACATTGTGCTTTTGTCAGTCACAGTGCTTCTACCCTAAGCTTTGTATCAGACTTAAAGCAGCTGTGCGTGTGTGTGTGTGCGCGTGCGTGTGTGTGTGTGCTCACACGCAGATGCAGGCGCCTGTTTATCTACACGCCTGTGTGCCACATTCTTATCCTGTGTCTGTGTCGTGTGTGTCTGTGTTGTGTGTATGTGTGTGTGTTTTCAGTTGTTTCGTGTCAATTCCCTCTCTGTGCAATGCGGCAGAGTGTAATCCATGCTTTTGTGCTGCCTCCTCGGGCTCCATGTCAAAGTCTGTTTCATATGAGGTGTGTGTGACAGAGCAGGGCTGAGAGAGGAAATAAAAACTCACCGCTAGTAATTCAAAAGGCCCTTAGCAAAAACAAAAATGCGCAGTAAGAATAGCACCCTGTAAAACAAAAGAATACCTGAAGAATAGGGTGTGTAATTATAGCACGTTTAAGGAGACGCTGTTTATCAGGGCGGGAGCATAAAAAATGGAGGAAGTGAAACGGGTTGAAGAGTTAAAGAGCTCCATCGGATCGTCGCCTAAGGGTGAGCCTGTGTAGTCGCTGCCAGTTCACTGCCAAGATAGAAACGGGGCTTCTTCCTGGCAGGAGTGAGCCTGTTGCAAGAGAGGAATCGCTAGCTTGTAAAGGTATGCGACAAAAGAGCCTTTAAGTGTCATCTGAGTTTATACAAAGTCATTTTGGGACTTGTTTTTTGACTGCCAAACTTTTGGAATGGATTTTTGAATTCCGAATGTGTTGTCGTGTCTGGAGGAGGAGGAGGAGGAGGAGGAGGGGGGGAAGAAAAGAAAAGAAAAGAAAAGAGGAGCGAGGAAGAGGAAAATGCATTCTATTTTAAAACACGACTATATCAGAGTCGGGCACATTCAGGAGGTGCAAAAAAAAATAAGACAAAACTGAATTTATTGGATGTTGAGGCAATAGAAGAGAGGGTACCCCAGGGTCACAGCACAGCGGAAGGGCAACGGAAACAGACAGAGACCCAAGGACAAACAAATCTGGATGAAAAGGAGAGGATGCAAGGGAAGGCAGACAGAGAGCAGAAACATATTGTCTACAAAGTCAACTAAACTCTCTCTCTCTCTCTCCCTCTCTCTCTCTCTCTCAGGAGCGTTACAGATAGAGAACAGCGAGGAGACGGACCAAGGGAAGTATGAGTGTGTGGCCACCAACTCTCAAGGCGTGCGCTACTCTTCCCCCGCCAACCTATATGTGCGAGGTAGGACCTGAACCCGAAACACACACACACACGCCCACACACACACACACACACACCCCCCACACACACACACGCACACAAAAAAAACTCTACAACTGTTAAGGTGCTGTTGGCATTAATAAAGCTATTTCCTTTCCATTACTGCAGTACACTTACCTTTAAACTAAAAAGTAATACTAACCCATCCATTGTCTATAATATATGTTTATCTTATTGTTTTGTATTTTTCAAAACCACCCTTAACAAGTCCACCTTTATTAAACCTAGGTGCTGGCTCCCAGCAACCAATTGATTATAAAATTGGGAGCACACCTTGGTTTAACTGCATGGAAACATCACTGATCTATCTGCTAAAATGGTTTCTGTACTAGAGGCAAATTAAGAGGGATGCCACAATGCTGTGCACAAAATGTACAGATGTTTTTTGAAGAATTTCTATGTAACTGGAAGTGAAACAATCACCAGGCTGCTATTTCTACTTCCATATATTTGCAGTAATGGCTTCATTATGCCACCCACATGATCCCTTTTTAGCTCATTCTAGCCACTGGACTGTGGGTGCCGGTGTATCACTGGCTTATGGTTGTAAGACCACGATGTATGATCTGAGTTCTAGTTTTTATGTTAAGTGGGATCGGAGGGGTGTGTGTGTGTGTGATGTATGAGAGTGTGAGTGTGTGTGTGTGTGTGTGTGTGTACGTGCGTGTGGGTTTGTGTGTGCGCGAGGTGCAGTGGAGCGTGTGGCTTTGCGCTGGCCGTTTTTATTCTCTCTGTGTTTCCCCGTTCTCTCTCTCCCCCTCACGTCATTGTGTTCTGCATCAACCCCCCTCCATTCCTCAGAGCTTCGAGAAGGTTGGTGTGCTCTTTCTTTTCTTTTGTTACTCCTTTGTTTCAGAAAGCCTTCGTTCATTGAAACAGAGAGAAACAAAAACATTTAAAGAACACCAGACTAGATCTTCGGTAAAATGATTTCAATTTGTCTCCGCAAATACAGACAAGTCATTTAACTAAGCTGCTATAATGAAGTGGTCTGCCTACGCAGCAGAGTGCATTGACTGCATTGTGAGGCCTTGTGTGCAGAACCCTTGGTATTGCCTTCACTCCCCGATCAATGTTTTCTGCATGGTATGATCTTGTTGTCATGGAGACCCAGGAATTGGAAGATTAAAAAGAGGCGATGTTTGCATGGAAGGAGTGAGAGAGAAAGAGAAAGGAGCACCACTTGCATGTCTGTGTTGACTGACTGACTGACACAAGTGCATGGCACAGTGTGTGTTCGCTCCTACTGATGTGCTTGGTTTGGCTGTGATATTATACAACGTGCTGTCTTGTCGTGTCCTGCCGCTCCCTGTCAGGTTCCTTTGTATCACATTATGTGATGTTCTCCTCCAGCTCCCGTGTGGTCATGTATGGTGTGTTTCTGCACTTGTTGCATCGAGTGGGTATCTTGCGTTCCCAGTCATGCTTGAACATGTCTCCCTGCTCTGAAGCTGTATGTGCCGGGGGGGGGGGGGGGGGGGGGCAGTTCATAAGATAAACTCAAGATGGCAAGAGATGCTTCTGCTCATGTCACCAAGATCCGTACCAAACCTAACCTGAAGTATCATCAGTCTAACAGGTATATGAACGTGTCAAAGGAGCTAAGCTAAATATACTAGTGTGTGCTATGCCTACGCAAAGCACTATTTATATTTATCTGCTTTCCTTGTGGCTGTTGTTATCTCCACCAAACACTCCGATACGCCTCTGTTGACTGACATTTGAAATGAATGCTATCCATCCTCATTTTTAGATATCGAGGGGATATTAATGATTTCCTCTTATTACAGTGAGTAATGAAAGCTGTGTCCTTGAGACAGACAGGATTGTGCCGTCTAAATGTCAGCTCAGTGGCGGTCCCGAACGGGTCTAGCGGTGCCGAGATACAGCGGTAATCCTCATGTCAGCGCCAAGGTCTCGCAAGCCCGTAGCCTCCAGACTCCCTGCAGAGGACGGGACTAATGATACCGCCGCCGCTAATAAAGATTGAGGCTCCTGGCTCTCACGGAGCGTATGGAGAAAGGGAGGGGGAATCATGCAACCTGGCTTGATTAGGTTTAAGCTGGAGACTCTTCCTGCAGCATGTGAAGGATTATCCCGTGTTATGAGCTCTCTTTATTTTAAAGTACTTCGCTACGTTTTGGGGGTGGGATTTTTCAACCTTTTATCCGCGGGCCCGACTGAGGTGTTTAAGGACAGATGGCGGTAGCTCGTTCTCCTGAGTTCCAGATTCAGATTACTTTGAGGATCATCTTGAGTCTTCAACTTCATCCTGTTGTTATTCACATTACCAAACTACTGCATGTATTTTTTTTATTTTTTTTTACTGTGGATGCCTCTCTCATGCTGTCTCAATAGGTATAAAACGACTGACTGAATGAATCTAAAAGTGTCGTGTCATGCTGCATTGCACCTGTGTTTGCCTCGTGCATGAAGCTGTCATGGATGCTGCCTATCTCCAGCATGCGGGGATGAGGAGACGCCTGCCTAATCATGTCTTGTTTCTAACAGATCTACTTGTTTTTGTCTCTTTACTTGTCTCTTTCTTGTCTTCTGACTTCTGTATCCAATTCTGGGTATCTTCCGGCTCTTTCTCTACAGTTATTCCAAATGTATTACGCATTCTCTGTTAAAGCCCATGAAATGACGTCATGACAGCTATTTTTAATTTGTTGAAAATCGTGAGAAAATGTTAACTTGTATCCAATTGTTTCTAGATTCTTTGATTAGGGGGGGGATGTGGCCCCTGAAGATCCCAAGTAATGATGTTGCTCATTAAGGAGTGGAGGTTATGCAGTGCAATTTATTAAGAATATATATATTTTATTATTTCAGTATAGCTTAGAATTACTGTGCTGGATTTACCAGTAAGTTAAAGAAAACCCAGACTCATCCCATTTTCATTGACTTCTCCCGTTGTTTTGATTGCTGTTGTATTAGAACCCATAGGCTTTTACTAATCTGAATCCTTAATCTGAATCCTTTGCTCTTTTAGGATATGTTGCTTTCACTCTTTTATATCTACCTTGAATAAAGATTTGATTTTTAGTTCAGTTTAGTTGAGATTGTAGGCAATGTTTCTGCTCTCTGTCTGCCTTCCCTTGCATCCTCTCCTTTTCATCCAGAGGTGTTTGTCCGTCGGTCTCTCTCTCTCTGTCTGTTTCCGTTTCCTGTGTTGTGACCCTGGGGTATCCTCTCTTCTGTTCCTTCAACATCCAATAAAGTCTCTTTTTTTTATTATTATTATTATTTCTTATTTTTGTGAAGCACCTTCTGAATGGGCCTGACTCTGATATAGCCGTGTTTTTAAATAGATCCATGTATTTTCTTCTTCCTCGCTCCTCTTTTCTTCCCCCTTTTCCCTCCTTCCCCAAACCCCTCTTCTAATCCTCTCTTTCTCTCCACTTCCCCTGTCTTTTTCCCTCCTTTCTCCCCCCTTTTTTTCTCTCCTTCCTCTGCATTCTGTCTGCACCCTGATGTGTAGGAGCGACAGACACATGTACATAAGTTTATTAACTTATAAACATGCACATACTACCTCACGTTCTCTCTTTTTCTCTCACTCGCTCTTTCCCGTTCTGCCTCTCTCATGCTGTCTTGATGTTTCTTTACTTAATGTGTCCAATGATCACTCTGTAATTGCCACAACACCTATTAGACCCCTCGATCCACTCCTGTCCACATTTCCAATTCATTTGACTACACACTGTATCAGTTCTGAATCCTATGTACCGTACAGTATCTTGTTGTACAATGTGGCTGTCCTTTGCTACATTGCCTGTCATTGTCTGGAAGAGAAGCAGAGCTACCTCTCTCTCTCTCTTTCTGTCTGTCTCTCTCTCTGTCTCTCTCTCTCTCTCTCTTACACTCTCTCTCTATCTTTATCTCTCTATCTCTGTCTCTCCAGTGTCTCTACTCTTGTCTCGCTCTTCTCTCTCTCTCTCGCTCTCCCTCTCTCTCTCTCTCTTCAGTTCTCCGTTCTCTTCTTTGTGTTTCTCCACCATTTTATCCCTCTTGAGTCGCCCAGGCATGCAAGTGACCTATGGGTTCAGTCTCTCGATGCATCTTTCCTTAATATACAGTCAAACATGACCCGACAGATGCAGTATTGAATAGACTTGCCACTTTACTTGTTCGTCTCATGGGGACGCAGATAGCAGGCGGGACCTATTGATTGTCTCTATAATGCATATACGCTCTCTCTAAAAAAAGAGCCCATCTACCGCAGAGATGCCCCAAGGCACAGGAATCTCTTTGAAAATTCATATTAAAGTTTCTCACTGAAGTTTCTGGTAAAGTTTAGTGCGTTTAGCCATAGCTCAGAGCGGTGCCGAAGGGGGAAACTCAGCTGTAGTCAAGATCCTGATTCTTTTTTCTGCTTAAATGGATGATGGCCAGTTAGAGAATACAGTAAAGATGGTTGCTAAGAAGAGAAACTGACTATAGGTGTCATGTCCTGGTTGAAATGTCACTCAAGAGTTTGTCACTATATTATTTTGAGTAGGCAGCTCACTCTGATTGGTTGAGCTCTCAACACAAGATTTGTGTCTTTCTGTTGGAATCATCAGTACCATAAAGTAATTTGGGCTAAACTTGAAATATCCCTCTGTAATTTTTTGTAAAAACCCTGAAGTTCATTCTCCCCCTTCCTGTTACCTCTCCTCTCCTCTCTCTCTCTCTCTCTCTCGCTCTCTTTCTCTATCTCTCTTGCTCTCTTTCTCTCCTGCTCTCTCTTTCTCTCTTCTTTACCTTGCCTTCACTTTCTTCAACTTCTGTCTTACTTGCTCTCTGCCTTGCTCTCTCTCTCTCTGCCTCTCTCTTGCTCTTTATTCCTCTCTCTCTCATTCTCTCTCCCCCACCCCCCCACCCCCACCCTTCTTTCCCTCTGCCTTTCTTCTCCTCACTCTCTCCCCCACCTCTCCCCCACCCCCACCCCCTCTCCCCCCCCCCCACACACCTTACTGCCCTCACCCCCCCATCCCCTCCTCTCTCTCCCCCCCACTCTCCTCCTTTCCCAGTGCGCCGCGTGCCCCCCCGTTTCTCCATCCTCCCCTCCAACCATGAGATCATGCCGGGAGGGAGCGTCAACATCACCTGTGTGGCGGTGGGTTCGCCCATGCCCTATGTCAAGTGGATGCTGGGCAGCGAGGACCTGACCCCCGAGGACGAGATGCCGATAGGCCGCAACGTCCTGGAGCTCAACGGCGTCCGGGAGTCTGCGAACTACACCTGCGTGGCCATGAGCAGCCTGGGCATCATCGAGGCCACCGCTCAGGTCTCCGTCAAGAGTAAGGGGCCACTGTAAAACAGAATTGTCCAGATCTAAGCTGGTATCTACTTATTCATTTTAGCCTCTGAGAGAGAGAACAGGGGGAAGGACCAAGAAGGAGCCCGGGTCAGTTGGGTTATCTTCAGGTGCGCCGGTTTCTTCTCGCTTTCCAGTAATCCAGTGCAGGTGGATTGGAGACTCTAAATTGCCCGTAGATATGAATGTTAATGTGAGTGAGAGTCTGTCTATCTGTGTTGCCCTGTAATGGACTGGCGACCTGTCCAGGGTGTTTCCCTGCCTTCCACCCAATGTATGCTGGGATAGGCTCCAGCCCCCCGTGACCCTAAAAAGGATTAAGCAGGTAAAGAATGAATGAACTGGAGAGAGAAAAAGAGCTACTGTCAGGTAACCCTCACCAGCGTGGGTTCATCTGAGCGAAGGAAGCCGTTTAAATATTGTGTATCTTCTAAGATTTAATTCTCTTCATCTCCCCTCTGTACGATCTCCTCCACCCCTCCCAGCTTTGCCAAAGCCTCCCGGTCTACCCATCGTCACGGAGACCACGGCCACCAGCGTGACCATCACCTGGGACTCCGGCAACCCCGACCCCGTCTCCTACTACATCATCCAGTACCGCGCCAAGGCCCCCGACAGCAAGTACGAGACGGTGGACAGCATCACCACCACCCGCTACAGCATCGGGGGGCTGTACCCCAATACCGAATATGAAATCCGAGTGTCGGCCTTCAACAGCATCGGCCAGGGGCCCCCCTCTATGCGCGTTGAGGCCCGTACGGGAGAGCAGGCTCCGGCCAGCCCGCCCCGAAACGTCCAGGCCCGCATCATTTCCCTCAACACTGTGATGGTCCGCTGGGAGGAACCGGAGGAACCCAATGGACAGGTGGGACAGGGATTGGAACAGCTCTTTGTGATCTGTTGGTAGTAGTAGTAATAGTAGCAGTAGTAGCAGTAGTCGCAGTAGTTCGTACTAGTAGTAGTATTGTAGCACTCAGTGAAAGATACAGCATGACATCAAATTAAGAAGATGCTTGACAGAAAAGAATCTTTATTAATTTCTTCTAGTGTAACATTTACGCTCTTCTATTTTATTCAGACTTTACATCAACGTTTCAAAAGTAAAATTGTCACTTTATCCTGACAAAGACCCAATGGGATCAAAACTTTGATGTAAATAAAACTATTGGGAGCATTATTCTGTTGTGTTCCATTGTATCCCATTCATGTCCTTTGAAAGGATTGAATCGTGCTGGAGATTTCTCTCCTGTATCTCCCTTGCTACTTTCCCACTGTCTAAAGAAATAATGAAATACTGAAAAGGTAACTGCACTGCCCACTCTACAGTTAAGAACATTCCCTCCTAAGAGGCTCCTTATTTTGCTAGTAGCTAACTGTATTTTCATAAGCGTGCAAGATTGAATGGAGTGCATATGGGGATCATAGGTATTAAAGAGTAATAACAGCAGAGGTGGTGGGTTAGGGAAAGGGCAGCGCAGCCAGATTACATACCCTATGGACCATAAACAAATCACATAGGACTTAGTGACATAGTGATTATATTTTAAGCTCTACAAGGCAGAGGACATCTAAGGCTTTTATTGGAAAAGGTCGTGCCAACTTTAAAGTGAGGGCACTGTTCATTGATCAGGGTCAAACACACAACAGCCCCAGAGATACGAGGGCTTCACCTTATGACGATGATCTACCTGCAAACACTGAACCAACAAATCCATGGGACCATCTGGATTTATGTAAAAAAAAATATATTTTCATGGATTTTTTTCGCCTGTAAACTCTAGTCAGTTCTGTGTTGACAAAAGGTATTATGGATTACCATGCGTGCGGGACAGTGGGATTAGGTGGAAGACCACTTAATACAGCCCAGCCACTGATGACCTTAAAATCCCATCGCCCTGAGTGGTGAAAAAACTGAATCGTATCCTTTCCGTCAACGCCCCATCCCAATCTCTCTCTTTCTCCCCCTGTTCTAGGTGAAGGGCTACCGTGTGTACTACACCATGGACCCGTCCCGGCCCATGAATGAGTGGCAGATCCACAATGTCCAGGACAGTGTGATCACCACCATTCAGAACCTGGTGCCCTCGGAGACCTACACCGTCCAGGTCCTGGCCTTCACCTCTGTAGGGGACGGGCCTTTCTCTGACCCGGTCCACGTCAAAGTCATGCCTGGAGGTCAGTGTTCAAATGCTCTGCCATACCATATTGCCACTGTGAGAGCTGTAAAGTTGCAGTTTTTATATGATGGGAGGGATGGATGGGGGGCTTGTTCAAAAATCTGTGATGGTATTTATATTGTTGCTTTCAGCTGAAAATCTTGTAAACTTTTCAGAAACTAAGAAAACAGCCTTGTTTTCAGATTGACCACCATGCATCTTGAGTTTTTCCAATTGGCCTTTAAAGGGTTTTATAAGCCCAAGGGATTGTGGAGTTTTCTCAACCCACAGAGACTCATGTTATCCTTCAGTTGAAATTAAAAAGAAAATCACAAAAGTTTTACAAGGTTTCCACACAACAATAGTAGCCACTAAAAATACACACTTTTTGCAGCAAGTAAAAATAATGGGATTTTGACATAAAAAAATATGAGAAAATAAAAAAGCTGTAAATTTTTGGGGGCAAGTAGCTGTACGTTATGGAGAATTAGTGAAAAGGTCATTTTTCATTTCATTGTGACTGAAGAAGAGTATTTTCTCTAGAGGCTATTAAAGATAGAGTCCTAAGCTGGCTGTGTCTTGTCCTGACCCCTACAGTCCCAGGACAGCCAGGGAAGTTTAAAGTGGGCAAGGTGACCGACACCAGCATCCAGCTGACCTGGGAACCCGCTTACACCAAGGAGGGCATCGTCAACTACGAGCTGCTCTACAAACCCGTGAAGTTTGGCAGTTTGGTAAGACCTCTCGCTCGCTTTCTGTTTATCCATCAGCTGAGTGGATTTCCTCGCGAGATAGAGGGATAAGAGGAAGGATAAAAGAAGCAAGTTTAAAAGATTATCTCCAGTGTCCGGCGCCGCTGCCTCTAACTGACCATCTCCTCTCTCTCTCTCTCTCTCTCTCTCTCTCTCACTCTCCACTTCTCCTTTAATGTTTTTCAATGCTCCCATCTGTTCACTCTATCCTCACCCCATCTCTCATTCTCTCTTTCTCTCCTCCTCTCACGTAGGAGAAGCTGACCTTCGGGCCGAGGAATTCTTACACAGTGGAGGGTCTGAAAGCGAATACCGAGTACTCCTTCTCCCTGGCCGCCATTTCGAACAAAGGCATCGGAGCTTTCACCAACGAGCTGGTGCAGAGGACGTCGCAAGCCAGTACGTCTCGGGTCACACACCTGCACACACACATGCAAACACACACACACACACACACACGAATCCCACAAATTCCAGCTGTATTATGTTTCAGCCTTGTACACAAATGCCATGCAAATATTTTGTCCTCTCCTTTTGTCCTCCACACACACACACACACACATAATATTTTTGCTCTTCCTCAGTTCCTGACCCGCTACACGCTGGGAAACTTCTCCACATCTATCCATCCATCTCAGTTATCTATTCATCTGTCCAGCCCCCTCCCATCCATCCGTCTGTGCCTTTCTTCCTTCGTTCAACCTCTCGCTTTCTCACACAGCCAAAACATCGAGACAGATGGAGACGGAGTACCCCGAGCACCGTTTAATGTTTCACTCTTCCTTTTCTTCACCCTTCCCTTCACTTTTTCCACTCTATCAGTGTCTAATGTCTTTGAAAGGGCGAAACTGCCTGCCACTCATTGGCTAGTCGCCAGTGGCGAGGAGCATTAAGGGATTGTGATTGGCCTGCTACGTTGGCAGGTAAGTGCTGGCCAGTCTGTAGCGTATCGGGCTTGTCTCCCTATAGAACTTGGATTCTCTCCCTTGTCTCCCTTTTCTCTCTTTCTGCACAATCGCTGACAGCCGATAAGAGCCAGATAAATTCTGCTATTTTGCTCTGACATATCAAGTCATTTCATATCTGCTCTAGAGAAGAAAAAGAAAATTCAGAGATAGCAGAGAAAATGGTGCAAGGAAAAGAATTAATAAAGTAGCCCCAGTCGAGCGAGGAGCCCCGGGCCCCGTGGTGCAACGGTCCTGTTCCACCTCACAGGTAAGTCTCTTCAACTACTTACAAGAGACACATGAATTTGTTTTGTGTATCTTCAAACCAGATCATTTTTAGAGCCGAGTACAGAATGTGCTAAATACGTTAAGCTGGTCTTCCTTTACCTCTCCTTACCTCCGACAAGAAAGGCAGGCCTAGGTGGCAGAGTGGAGGAGGTGGCAGGGGGGCAGGAAAGGGAAGGTGGTAGATAAGCAAGCTATTTCATGCAGCAGAATTCATTTCCCAGGGAGGTTATGTGCGCTTTGTTATCGCCAAGCTTTGGTGCACATCTAGATTGTCCCCCGAGGCCAACAGAACAGTGGCTGTACGGCTGAGTGGATAGATACTTGAACCTGTCAGCTATGACTATTACACTCCCACACATACACACGCGCTATACGCTCCCAAACTCTCACACAAACTCAGAGGCCTCACCCATGCCTGTGTGTGTTATTTAAGGAACGCTGTATAGGGCGAGCGGTGGTTTGAGACGTACGGTTCAGAAATCTCTGTGTGGGTATGCGTCTGTGCCTGTTGTGTGTGTGTGTGTGTGTGTGTGTGTGTGTGGTTGTTACATATCCCAGCCTAACTTGAACTACTTCTCATTCAATACTTATGTCTACAATTCATCTTCCTATCCTGACGTCCACCATCGCTCTGAGTGCCTTCTCTCCCAGACTCTCTCTTTTTCAACCTACCTCCTAATGAAATCCTTTTGCCGCTGCGTGAGATCTGTTTTCATTTTGTTATTTCTTCCCTCTGTGTAGCCCAAGACCTTACCCTAGTCGGCAGTGGAAAGTCTCAGACCACTCTATTATCCTGAGGAGTCAAGGATTATGCCACCATGGGGGCTAGTGTTCTGAAATGTATCTCTTTGTCTGTGCTCCTGTGCAGTGAGCTGTGTACCACTGCCTTCAAAGAGAAGAAGCCTTTATCTGTTTTTCATTCATAAATCTGGATCCTTTTATGCCGCTAGCTAGTGCTGAAGGATAAAATGCAATCATTGGATATCAGTTACACATTCTCCTTGGGTATAATTAAGTTGTCCACTCAGGGTCGATACTCTACTCTCTACTTTATTTCATTAGGCTCTGTGCCTAACATTATGTTTTTACATTATGTGGTTGCTCCCTCTGTTTGCCTGAGTCACGTTTGTCCTGGTGCTATCTTTTTCACTTCAGTTCACCTTACTTTCTTATTGTTTCCTTTTTCATCCTTATCTCCTATCCTTTTATTTTGCTGGTATTTTTTCCCTCTCATGCTTCTCTACCCCATTCTCTCGGTTCTTCCCTAAACTCCCTGCCAACTGCCCTCCTTGCCCCTTGTCCAATCAGAGCCCTCGGCCGCACCCGAGGGCGTGTCCTGTGAGAGCGCCAGCTCCACCTCGCTGAGAGTGAGCTGGAAGCCGCCTCCAATGGAGGGCCAGAATGGCGTGTTGGCAGGTTATGAACTGAGCTACCAGAGGGTTTCTGAGGCAGGAGCTGGAAGTCAGGGCCAGGAGGTGAAGGGGCTTCCTATCCCTGCCCAGCAGGGGCAGACGGTGGTGGAGGGGCTGGAGAAATGGAGCTGGTACAACATTTCCATGGCAGCCTCCACTGCAGAGGGAACTGGACCCAACAGCCCGGCTGTGCTTTGCAGAACTGATGAGGATGGTAAGTATTTGTGCAGTGGCAAGGGTTAGAGCTGGAGATTAGATCTAAACAGTATTGATTGTTTAGTTGATCATTTACTGAGTAGTCAGTTTGTCAGTTAATTAAGCGTGTGTGTGTGTGTGTGTGTGTGTGTCCACTCAGTTCCCGGTGCAGCCCCTCGTCAGGTGGACGTCCGGCCGCTCAACTCTTCAGCCCTCAGAGTCACCTGGTGGTCGGTGTTGCCGCGGTTCTGGCAGGGCCAGATTCGTGGCTACCAGGTACATTACAGCCGCCCAGAGAGCGGCGAATCCCGGAGCCTTCCCCGGATCAAAGACCTCTTATTGGATGACTCTCAGGTGACATCATAACACCGGAGTTTGGGTTTTTCGAATATGCAATTTAAAAATGGTTATATAATGTTCATTTTCATCATCAAACAATGCAAAGTCGTTTTGCCTCAAGAATATCGTTTTGAGCACTCCTCCCTTTCTCCTTTGGTCCTTTGACTCACTGCCTCTCTCTCCCTCTGTCTCGCCTGCCTGCGGGGTGTGTCCTGTCTGTGGAATAAGATGGAGGAGGATGACTCGACTCAGTATGTGAGTGCAGACTACCCGTCCTCTTTTTGTTATAACTGAACTCACTATTAATACATACAATACAATACATCCAAGATGTTACATAAGGACAGTTATGAAATCCTCATTAAGAAGTTTGACTACCAGAGAGTCACAGAGTCTCTGATGTAATATGTTTAACTTTTTGAGAAATACTCAGCGATGCCTTACCGGAAAGAAAGGAGAGGGAGAGAGCTGCATCTCGTCTCAAATGGAAAAGAATGAGTTTGCAGTATTTGATGGTGCTGTGATGTGTTTCCCCCCACAGGAGATGGTTTTGGGAGGTCTGAAAGCAGAGACTTTGTACTCTGTTTCTGTGGCAGCGTACACCACCAAAGGGGATGGAACACATAGCAAAGCCAAGTTGGTGCAGACCTTGGGGATCGGTAAGCATATGCCAAGCATACAGTTCACTGCACTGGATATAGTAACAAACACAGTCAGACATTGATCTTACAGTAAGCTGCACCAGGAGCCAACAGTAAACAAACAGCCAAATCAATTTTAATTCTTCTCCAGGATTTACATGATGTGAATTCATTTTTTTAAATATCAAGATTGATTTTACGCTGCCCACATTTTTATTTGCAGTCCCCGGCCCCCCCTCCCTCTGGGTGCGTCCAGGATCCGGTCCGTCAGTGGTAGTTCGGTGGGCTCCTCCGCTAGGCTGTTCTGATTCAGGCTCTGATGGCCAGGGAGCCCCAGTGGAAATCCAGGGCTACCGCCTACAGTTTGGCCTGAAGAATACCTCCTTAGATACCACGGTGGATTTCACCGCTCGGGAGAAAACCTTCACTGTCAGCAGCCTCTCCCCAGGCTCCTCCTACATCTTTGTCCTCTCCGCTAAGAGCCACGCAGGCTACGGAGACGCGGTGCAGCAGGAAATAGAGATTCCTGAGTTCCCGCCCTTGGGATATCCCAAAATATCTGACTTTGTTAACGCCACTTGCTGCTCCCTCCAGCTCTCTTGGCTCCCCCCCGGCCCAGAGGAGTGCCACGGCGTCATCACAGAGTACACCGTAGCTTACCGAGAGGCTGGGGGGCCCAAACCCTCCGCTGTCCCTGCCCCCTCTGCCTTACCGGCCCTCCCCGCTGCCCCGCACCAGGTCACGCTACCGGCCAGCGAGTCCAGCTACACCATCCTGGGCCTCAATCACAGCACAGCCTACGAGGTCCAGCTCAGAGCACACACCAAGGCAGGGCCGGGCCCCTTCAGCCCAGCGCTGGTGTGCCGAACCCTGGCCTTTGACACAGGTAGGGCTGGCCTCGGGCCTGGGGAACCCCCCTCATCCTCTAAGCACTGGTTCAGGATCACACCTCTGCTCCCCCTCCTGCGGATTTGATTTTGCACTCCAAAAATACTAAATGAACTCTGGGCCAGTTCTTACAGGTTGGCCCCTCACCTGTGCACTTCTGAGAGGCTGAGAACTGCAGAGTCGGAGGGGAGCACGACTTCTCTCCCCCAATCTCCTCCACTCACTCACTCACCAATACCTTCATCACCTACCCTTCACCACCAGTGGAAGCAGGCTGAATGCTAATGGATGTTTGCCTCAAGAGCACTGCTTATCACAAACCCTCAGGTAAAAGTCAGTACGGGAATTGGACACATCTAATACAGAAGGTAAGTGTTCAGTCCAAATCAGACCGCAAACAGCGTCTGGTGCTGTATCAACAGGTAAGCTGCTTTTATCTGATAGACCTCCACAGCCACCTCTTCCAAAGCCTTTGCTGACATGCTGAATTCTGAGTCTAACACAACTTCACACAGAACACTAAGTCTGTGAATGAGGCATGTCACGTTCCTGCAGTCGGTCTGTCTCTTTTTGTCCGTATCCACTCTCCTCGTCACCTGCCCATCCTCCTAACCGTCATGTTTTGTTTTTCTCCCAATAACAGATCTGATCCTTCCCTTTTTGCAGGTTTGCAGTGGGAAAGCAGAGGAGCTGACGATTTTAATGAAACGCTTCATTACGAGTGACTCTTTTGTTTTTTTGTTTGCTTCCCAGATGTGCCGAGGAACTTCTCAGTCAATCTGGCCACTAAGACCAGTGTTCTTCTGACCTGGGAGTTTCCAGAGAGCAGCTACCCCTATCGCTTCACTGTACGTCAGTGACTTGGCGCATGTGTGGTGATGTGTGCCAGTCTGTCTTTATGCAACATAATACAACATACACTACCAGTCAAAACCATGTTTTTCATTACCTTAAAGCCATTTTGATCTAAAGGCTTATGCTTAAATGCTTGAAATTTGTTTCTTAGACAAATATAAATAGTGAAGTTGATCCTATGTATGAATTTCTTCCCAAAGCCTTTGCCTTTCCATCAAGGCAAAGGGTTAGTTTTGATTTGTTTAACACTTTTTTGGTCACTGCATAATTCGATTTGTGTTATTTCATAGTTTTGATGTCTTTACTATTATTATAAAATGTGAAAAACAGTAAAAATAAAGAAAAATGTGTGTGTCAAAACTTTTGACTGGTAGTGTATACTGTACTATTTACTGGATGCTTTTAATCATGGGTTCATGCATTTTTAGTATGCATGACCCCAGCCTGAATCAAACTCCTAACTGTGGCAGTGCTCTATCAACTGAGCTACACAGGACCACATATACTTCCAGATAAACTACATGTGCATATGAACGGCATGTATGCATAAGCATTTTTGCACTGCTATTCCAACCTCACTAACCCTCTCCCACCATCCAGGTGGAGTACAACCGGCAGAAGATGGAGGTGGATGCTCGCCTGAGGAAGGCGGTCATCCCCAACCTGCAGCCTGACACCAACTACGACTTCAAGATCACGTCCCCCGAGGGCAACATGGGAGGCCTCCGCCACCGCATCCACGCCAAGACCTCCCCACCAATCACCATCCGCCGCCCTGAGATCGACCACGCCCGCGACACCGAGACCACCGTAACCATAATCCTGCCCTCGCTGGAGACGCGCACTCCTGTCAAGTAAGACTGGGAGAGGACGTTTTAGATGGTGCTTCAAATGTTTAAGTGGCTTTTTCACAAAATAAGAGTTGCAGAAGACTGAGAACATGTCTAAGACTTTCTTCAGGATGTCTGATGATACAAAATGCAGTCTTCGTTGGTGAAGAGACAAAATAGTTCCGGTTGTTTCTGCTAGGTGTGCCGATGGTGTTAACGTTGTTTGTCTTCCTGTGCTCCCATAGGAATGTCTATGTGGTGGTGGTTCCACTGAGGAGAGCCCGGGGCGTCATCAGACACCTCAAGAGCCCAGATGAAATGGATCTAGAGGAGGTGAGAACCACAACAATGACAGCACACACTGAACTCTCTGCCTAGGAGGAGGAGAGGACCTATAAACAGAAGCGCATTCCCACCGCTGAGAACTTCTGGCAACACTTACCCTTTTTAATTAAATATCAGTGTTCGGCCGTTAGTCATAGATATTGAAACAACATCTCACTCTCCTTGTTGCTATGTCTCCCTCTCTCTTCTTTCTCCTCTCTCCCCTCCCTTTCTGCATCACTCCATCTCTCAGCTGTTAAAAGACATCAGTCAAAGGCAGAGGGATTCTCGGCAGCAGAAGCAGGTGGACCTGCGCAGGGCTTACATCACAGCCCGCTTCACACCTGCCACCCTGCCGGCCTTCTTCACCCTGGGGGACCAGCTGGACTACGGAGGCTTCGAGAACCGAGCTCTCGAGCCGGGGCAGGAGTACGTCTTCTTCATCCTGGCTGAACTCAACGCCACAACCGGGGTACGAGAACAACCGTGTCACATCTCTTTTCTCTCTGCATTTCTAACCATACCCTCACTCCCCACTCCCTGTGTTCGTCTGCCACAGCCTGTCACTATACATTGTAGTCAATATGGCCTTGCTGCTGAAACAATAAAATTCATGTCAGTCAAGTCACAGCAAACAAAAAGGCAATAACCTCCACGCACTTCCATCACCACTGCTAATAAAGAGTGATGTAGCCACTGTTGCGGTAGAGGAGATATTGCCTTGCGCACTATATGAGCATTTGAATTAGAATGGACATAGATAAACAACTTGAATTAGGATAGTCACACATAAACAAAGAGTGATTATTGGTTGCTTCACTTCCCGATGTGTGTTCCGCTCTTTTTACTGAGTGCGTGCCTGTGTGTTTGTTTGCAGAAGATGTACGTGGCCAGCCCCTACACAGACCCAGTGATTGCCCCGGATTCAGACCCGCAGCCTCTTGACGCAGGTGACGGTCTGATCTGGGTGGTGGGTCCTGTCCTGGCTGTGGTCTTCATCATCTGCATCGTCATCGCTATCCTCCTTTACAAAAAGTGAGTCGGGTAGATGAATAACACAAAATCCCCAAATTATTCTCGCTACAACCATGAGACAGAAATAGTTGGCCAGACGCAGTAAATGCCAAAGCAGATTTCACTGAAATCCTTAGGAATAAGTTTCTATCCATCATGCTGTGCTTACTGTTGATAATACACTCTATCCAGAATCTCCCATTGATATTGCTTGTATTAGGATTGCTCAATGTTTTTGCTATCATAACACAAATGCTCACCTTCCAGATTGATATTCAGTGAATTAGGTCCAATTTAGAAGTTTGTTCTGTCTTCAGACAGCTATCAAACAGTCTGACCCTGCTGTAGGCCCGTGATATCTGCTGCAACCCATCAGGCTTTTGAATACTAATGCATAATATTGATTTTCGTCTCTAACAATCTGTCTGTTTCCTTCCTTTTCTACCTCTAATTATCCCTTGCCTTGTTTCACTGGAAGCAGCAAACCTGACAGGTAAGATTAAACCAATGTCAAGCTCTTTTGGTCGTTTTAACCTACAGCAATTACTTGATACCAGATGTTCTACAGAGAGCTGCTACAAAGCCCTGAAACACCATTTCTATTAATGCACTGTATACTTGAATCATGTAGCCATGCTAATGATGTGTCAGTACTGAGTCTGCTTTTCTCTCCCTCTTTGCTTCGATGTGCTAATTGGTCACTTGACTCATTCGTCTCTGAGAAGCAAGCGCAAGGACTCTGAACCCGGAACCAAGAGCCTTTTGGGTAACGCAGAGATGATGGCCCACCACCCCACAGACCCTGTGGAGATGAGACGCATCAACTTCCAGACCCCCGGTATGGAGCACATACACACACATGCACGCAATCACACACTTCCTATTTGCATAATTAAGTACTCTTCTGGTAACTCATCATCTGATAATGAAATATTCAAGGCACTAATTTGATCCTTGATAAGATTAAGCAGAGAGGATTGTCAAAGTGCTCCTCTACATTAAGATAGATTTTAGAAACCACCAACTCAGGAAGCCGCTGTGTACCTGGCAGCTTCCAGTCTTTTCAGAGATCAAAATGGCCGCTGCCCAGGTAGTACAGTCAGTGCTTAGTCACGGCTGAGTCATAACGGTGTGACAGAGTCTATGATCATCTCCGCTCGCCCACACTCCACCTGCCAGGCTCTAGATCGCACGCCAAAATAGACAGAAATGACAGCACAGACAGAAATGATCAGTGTCTTGCCACTCTATGTTTTTGACTTGGAAAAAGGATATATCAAAAGATGCGTTGCGAGGTAATTGTAATCATTTGTAAATAAAATGTGTCAGCTCTTGCCAGCGTAGCCAACTAAAACCCCACTGTGAGGTAACTAGATGGTGTGGCCCCGCCCCCCACAGTGTGAGATCTAACAGCACAGCTGCTCTGGTCATGGCACCAGCACTCCCATGCTTCCTGTTTGCCGCTTACATTCAATCAACAGCCTCCAAAAAACACAAGGCCTTGAGGAATTTGTGAATCTTTATGTGTCAAAATGTTCTCATTAAATTTTTTTTCAGTTGCAGTTTATAGAAGGTTCACAAGGTCCCTTGCTGGAAAGGCGGCAAGCTTCGTGACCATGGAGGAAGGTTTAGTGTTTTCATCTGCCAGTGGGGTTATATAAGGTCAACTGATACAGGTTCTTTCGATATTAGTAATCTTTCTCTCAATCCATGGATAAAAGTCTGGAGTCTTTTGTACATGTTCCAGGGAGGCTACATCAAACATACAGAAAAAAACAGTTCTGCTCACCTCTTTCATCATGAGCATTTTTACTCTCATGTGGCAACAACCTTGAAGCTGCCTCCTCACCCACTTGTCCTCCCCTGAGATTTGTGCTCTTGAGATTCTGCAGAAAGATGAAATTTGTTTCCAACAAAACCGGCTGATGCTATCTAAGGTCATTTTGGTTGTGACAGGAGTGTTTTATCGTGATTATCTGTGGAGGTCTGATTTTCTGTAAAATCCACCAGCCACGCCGTAGTAGAAACCAACAGCAAATTGTATCCATCAGTACAAGTGTGTATTTGATAGCTACATTGCTACACTATTCATTATTGAGCTTCTGCAGTAGCAAAATGACTTAAATACTCTGCATGGTGCATCACCATGCATTACAATTCCAGATATGTGGAGAATCCATTGTGATTCTGGCATGAAATGGATTATGTTTATATAGGATTGTATGCATAGTGGTATTACTTTGATTTAGTGCTGTAGCTGTATGCCTTATGAATGGTGAATGGATTGGTATAACTCTTCCTTTCTCCCTGCAGCTGTGGAAAGAAGGGACTGTAGGAGGCTCAGGGTGGTTCCTGTGTGTGTGTGTGTGTGTGTGTGTGTGTGTGTGTGTGTGTGTGGGTGTGTGTGTGGGTGTGTGTTTGTGCGCAACCCCTCCTAATTAGTGTTCTGTCTGTGTTTGTTTTCTCTGAGTCATTGCTCCTCTGATCACAGAGAAAGCAATTTATCAAAGAAAAACAATTTCCAAACAAAAAGACTCGCCTCACGTTGTCCTAGCACATGGATCAAAATTGATTTTCTGCCTCAGCGTATTCCTTAATGATATGTGATGTTCTCCGATTGTATAATTATCTTTGCCACATCTTTGCATATGAGTGATGTTAACCAGTGGTGCTGTAGGATCTTCTCCTGATGCGTCTCTGCCACTCCTAACCCCCGCTCGCTCTTTGGCTCTTGTTGCCACACAGGAATGATGAGCCATCCTCCCATCCCCATCAATGAGCTGGCTGAACACACTGAGCTGCTGAAAGCCAATGACAACCTGAGACTGTCCCAGGAGTACGAGGTGAGAAATGCAGTCAATATGGATGAATAGATAACATTGTTATTGTTTATAGAGCCTTCATATCAAAAAGCTAAGGCTGCTCAACATTTGCTTCTCTGTGTATATAAACTATGTTCATGATTAATTGCAGCACTGCAGTTTATTGCAGTATTACTTGTCTACATTACAGAGATGGAGTCTGCTTTATCTTTCCATTATCCTCAGATGCAATATTAAATATACTACCACTTTGCAACTATGCAACTATGTGTGTATGCCCTGCTTCTTCCCAGTCCATCGACCCGAGTCAGCAGTTCACCTGGGAGCATTCCAACCTGGAGGTCAACAAGCCCAAGAACCGCTACGCTAACGTCATCGCCTACGACCACACCAGAGTCATCCTGGCTCCCATAGAAGGTGAGGATTGGTCGGATGGCTGGAGGGAAAAGGATAAAAGAAGCATAGGATAGCAACTTAAAGAAGAGGCTTAGAGACTCCGAGCATATTTGCCTTCAGAGGAGTGAGGGGGGGTAGAGAGGCAGAGCCGCATGATGGATGAAATCTGAAATTGCAAACAGTGTGCAAGACCGGCTGTGTGCAGTGGCATGAGACTGACAAACAGTGCGAGTGCATTCAAGTGCAGCCGGCACTCCTCCAGAACAAGTAGGCAGAATGGATTTGATCTGGAGCTTGTGAATTTACACTGACAGAGTCTTGTTTGTTTGTTGTCTTCCGCTAGTCATCCAGCAGTCGTCTGTTAGAAGTTGCGGCGGGCAAAAAACAAACAGTTCGTTAGGTTGTTTGATGTCATACATGGAGGTTAATTCATTGTCTCGCTCGCTCAGATTAAGATTTAACAAGATCCTTACAAGGGTGTCTCGCTGCGTGCAGGTATCCTGGGGAGCGACTACATCAACGCCAACTACATTGACGGCTACAGAAAGCAGAACGCCTACATCGCCACCCAGGGTCCTTTGGCCGAGACGTTCGGGGACTTCTGGAGGATGGTGTGGGAGCAGCGGGCCGCCTCCGTCGTCATGATGACGCGCCTGGAGGAGAAGTCACGGGTGAGAAGCCACGCCCCTATCCGCTGACCCATATCCTCCGCTGTCAGCCACTGTTTCCATTATGGGCCGGTCAAGGCGCTAGAGTACTGTTACGAATGTATTTCCCAATGTACCAAGGGAGTTAGAGCTTTATAGGGCCCTTGGGCTTGGTATGCCACTCAAGGTACTGTTCCCAAAATTGCCATCAGACATCCACAGTTTCAGAGGACATTGAAGAGTATGATGAGTCCTAATTGTCCAGACTGTCTGCATAATTCTGGTTAGCATATCAAAGGGCTCTTTGGCAAACAAATTCTGTGAAAATAAATAGGAACGAGAAAACTTCCATTCATACAAAATCCAGTCCAGCACTGAAAATAGTGAATGATAGTGGTGGTGATGATGACTATGATGATGATGATGCTGTCCTCTCACCCATGCAGATAAAGTGTGACCAGTACTGGCCGACCCGGGGCACAGAGACCTACGGGATGATCCAGGTCACACTGCTGGACACGATGGAACTGGCCACCTTCTGCGTCCGCACCTTTTCCCTGCATAAGGTAACTTCCGTCCGTCTCTGTCTGACTCTTGTCTTTCTCTCCCGCTCCCCTCCTCCGCCGCTCTTCCATCTTTCCCTGCTAATGTCACTGTCCTATCCAGTGCAAGCGCTTTGATCTCCGAGTTCACAGCTATGAACCAGAAGCAAGCGGAATAATAATGAATTTAAAAAATCTCCGCTGTCACCGGGGAGTGTGGAGAGAGAGAGAGGGGGGGGAGAGAGAGAGAGAGAGAGAGAGAGAGAGAGAGAGAGAGAGAGAGAGAGAGAGAGGGCATGTGGGTACACAGAGGAGAATAGATTAGACTGGGCTTCATGGAGTGTTCAAACCAGGCCAGCCTCCTGTGTCAGGCGCTGAGACTTGATCGCTGTTGGAGGCAGAGGAGTTTCTTATAGCGCAGGGCTAATCTCGGACCGTCAGACTTGCATGTCTCTGTGGCCTACTTACACACACAGAAACTAGGCCAGCAGGCTTCCAACTGTAGCACCTCTTCTCCAAAATGTTTGTTGATGTTTTGTGAAATGTCAGGATAGGCGATATGTCGCACAGCAGAGAAATAGAGTACACATGAATATTCAGCATTGCCCGCATTATTTCTGGCTTTTTATTTGTATATTATGGGAAATAAAAGAATATTTTAGAATTTGGGATATTTTGGACTTTATTTATTTTCTTTATGGGATCCAAAATTCCTTTAAGGAGCATTTTTTTTTTAATCTTTGTTTTCTAAAATGAATCCATTTACCGAGCTGCTTACAGATCTGAGGAAACCTAGTCATGGCTTGTAAGACTGGCAGTGATTGATGGACTTGTGATTGATGGAGGTATTTCTGAGAAACTACACTCGGTAACACTTTATTTTTATAACCCACTGTTGACATGTCAGCTGGCTGTCAACAAGATTTGTCTCAGAGACAAGTAACATGTATTCCACCAGCCGCTGCTACTATAAGAGGCATCTGAAGTGTTAATCAACAGACTTCATCAACTGAGCATCTGCTGACTATCAGCTGCGACGAAACACATTCCTACATATGGAATTGTTTTATGAGTCAATTGCCTTGCTAATTGTCTGTGTGATTAAACTCAACCCTAACCTTAACCCTAACCTTTTTTTTTACATGCCTTACCCTATCCCATGTGCCTAAACTTAACCCTAACCTTAAATTAAGTTGTTGACAGTCTACCAACCATCTATTGATAGTAATTTGAGCAGGTGGCAATCAACTTACAGTTAGTTGACATGAATTGCAGATAGTTTGTTGGACATTTGTTGATAGTCAACTGAAAATATCTAGCCGAAACAATTCTTGTTGACAGTCAGCTGATACACTGTTGAATATCTACTGATACCTTGCTGAGAGTCAACAGTATTAAAATAAAGGGATACCCTACACTCAAACAAATTCATAATGTGTCACTCCTCCTCAACCCCACTTCAACCTGATTCTACAGTGTAAGTAGGCTTGTACGTGATGACTAGAGTGATAGTAAAGCCAGTGTTTTTTACCTTATCTCAGAGTGGCAGCAGTGAGCGGAGGGAGGTGCGTCAGTTCCAGTTCACGGCCTGGCCGGACCACGGCGTGCCGGAGTATCCCACCCCCTTCCTCAACTTCCTCCGCCGGGTCAAAGCCTGCAACCCTCCGGACGCCGGGCCCATCATCGCTCACTGCAGGTGCGCATCTTAAACATACAGCTCTGGAAAAAAATCAAGAGACCACCCCATATTTTGTGATAAGGAATCAGGTTTACGCCACCAAAAATAGATTGTTGAACCCTTCCTAAGTAAAGACCTTGTTATTTTTATGATTTATTTATGGGTATAAACTCAGATTGTGTATATTTGGTATTTTGACCAAATAAATGTTCTGAATGAGAATATTTTTGTTTGAAATGACAATTAAATGTGGTCAATATTTCTTAAAAGAATGTTAAAAGTTAGATTTTACACTGACACATACCCATAAACTGTGAAAATGAAAATGTTTCCCAGAGCTGTATATGTCCAAAACAAAACTCCTTCCATCAGTTCATCAGCTCATCTCTTGCTCCCCTCTCTGTCTCTTATCAGTGCCGGAGTCGGTCGCACCGGCTGCTTCATTGTCATCGACGCCATGCTGGAGCGCATTAGGCACGAGCGCACCGTGGACATCTATGGCCACGTGACCCTGATGCGCTCCCAGCGGAACTACATGGTGCAGACGGAGGACCAGTACAGCTTCATCCACGAGGCGCTGCTGGAGGCCGTGGCCTGCGGCAACACGGAGGTGGCGGCCCGGAGCCTGTACTCCTACATGCAGAAGCTGTCCCAGGTGGAGAGCGGAGAGCACGTCACCGGCATGGAGCTGGAGTTCAAGGTAGCGGGGGAAACTTTTGGCAGGACAGGGGTTTTCCAAAGTTTAGGTCAGGGTCTAATGCTGGGTCATAGATATGAAAATAAAACGGGTCTCCAAATTATTCAGAGGAAAAATTGGTTGTCAGAGATGCTGGTTTGTGTATTGTTGAAGCGGTTCCGAGTTTTTGCATTGAATGATAATGGGAGGCTGAATAGAATAGAGTAGGCTTGTAGGTTAGTAGCCTGCAGGGTAAATCAGCCTGAAACAAAATCAGTTTTGATAGAGATGGGACGATTTTCTTATCTCACCATACGATTTGATACACGATATTGGGTTCACGATTCGATAAAGCCACGATACGTTGTAATAAATAAAAATTCAATGACAACAAAGTCTGACTGTGCAGAATTATGTTTATTTGTGAGCCACAAATCTTTCTAGCGATGACACTGGCTTGCTTGAATGTAAACAACAATTTAAAAATGTTATTACAAACTGCAAATAATATAATTTTGATGGAGAGCTTGTGAAATTGTGATGGCCAAGCTGTCTCATTTTTTGATTACTACAGCGGAATAAAATGTAACGAATATTGCGAATAATTTTTCTGCCCCATGATATGTATTGTCACATTTTTGTATTGTGATATATTGAATTTAGATATATCGTCCCATCCCTAGTTTTGATTCAACAGAAGGTATAGTTTGAAGTTTGAAAACATTGTAATGTTTTCCCTCTCTGTCCAGCGACTGGCCAACACCAAAGCCCATACATCCCGGTTTGTTACGGCCAACCTGCCTTGCAACAAATTCAAGAACCGACTAGTCAACATCATGCCCTACGAAACCACCCGCGTCTGTCTCCAGCCAATCAGAGGCCTGGAGGGCTCTGATTATGTCAATGCCAGTTATATAGATGGATACAGGTATGTTTTCCTCCCACATACGCTGATATGACCTGACCCCTTTGTCCTCTTATGATGATTTGATGAGTAAATGGATTGGATAGGTTTTCACCACAGTGCTTTCACCTGTCACGTCCTGTCAGATCAGTGGTTACTGTATCCATGTACCCGCTATTAGTCTCGGCGCGCAGCGCTCCTTTCAGTCCCGATGAAGAAAAGGACAGTGAAGCGTCTCTGATGATTCAGGGATTCAAAAGGGTTGTACACACATGTTTTGACTGTTCTTCTTCTTGCCTGAAGCTTGACCTCTTTTGAGTTTGACGTTTGAGAGAGAATGAAGAATGAGAGTAAAGGAAGGAGATAGAAAAATAGAATGAGTGTGTGGGATGTACTTGTACTTTTATATGAGTTCATACTGTGTGTGTGTGTGTGTGTAGGCAGCAGAGAGGCTACATCGCCACCCAGGGTCCATTAGCTGAGACTACAGAGGACTTCTGGAGGATGCTGTGGGAACACAACTCCACTATAGTGGTCATGCTCACTAAGCTGAGAGAAATGGGACGGGTATGGACAAAACACACACACACACACACACACACACAATCCTACAAGCATCAGCTCTTATCAGCTTTGTTTCAGTTCAGTTACATTTCAGCCCTGCACACAAATGTCACAAATAGTTTTTTATGTTGTGTTCTCATAGGAGAAGTGCCACCAGTACTGGCCTGCTGAGCGCTCAGCCAGGTACCAGTACTTTGTGGTGGATCCCATGGCTGAGTACAACATGCCCCAGTACATCCTCCGCGAGTTCAAAGTCACGGATGCCAGGGTGGGTGCTGTCTCTGTGTGTGTGTGTGTGTGTGTGTGTGTGTGTGTGTGTGTGTGTGTACGTGTGTGTGTGTGTTTAAAGACTTGCTCTCCCGTTGTATTGTATATTGTATCCAGGTGGGAATGTAACCTCACACTCCTTGACATTTCCCCTCTATTCCCTATCCATCAGTACTGTTAGAAAGCAGTGGTGCAAAGCATGTCCTATCGACCTGTCGTGTGTATATGTTCTGTGTGTGTGTGTGTGTGTGTGTGTGTGTGTCACAACAGGTTAGTTCTATCGACAGGGTGCCCTAGATTACTCCATTCAACCATGATCTCTCCAGATACCTTTCTTGACAGCGGCTGTGTTGTGTGTGTGTGTGTGTGTGTGTGTGTGTGTGTGTGTGTGTGTGTGTGTGTGTGTGTGTGTGTGTGTGTGTGTGTGTGTGTGTGTGTGTGTGTGTGTGTGTGCGCGCGCATTCACACACACACATATGTGCCAGTCATAGATAACTCCAGTTAAGCCTGTCCTGCTCTGACGCCACATTGACAGATGCTCTATTGATCTCCATTAAAGGGGAGTCAGGCAGGCTGAGCAGAAGAGAAAAGATGTAATTGCCTGCTGAGTGGTTGACAATGGCAGACTTACCGACGTTACAGCCGGAAGTTAACCACAGCACTGATCCAGCGTCAGATAACAGTAATCATTAGAAGGAAAAAGGCTATTGGTTTGGAGGTATCTCACTCCTAACTCAATACGGCGGGGAGAGACTCTATAAATAAAGTCTTTTTGGAATGGTCACTCAATGAAAGGCCAAATGCTTTGATTGTGCTGACAAGAAATCAGATAGCTTTTCACAATCAACTGTTTTCAGCGGCTGTGTGCGTGGTGTCGTTCTTATCGTTTCCTCGCTCCTTCAGGACGGCCAATCACGGACAGTGCGCCAGTTCCAGTTCACCGATTGGCCAGAGCAAGGTGTGCCCAAGTCCGGGGAGGGCTTCATTGATTTCATTGGCCAAGTGCACAAAACCAAGGAGCAGTTTGGCCAGGATGGACCAATCAGCGTTCACTGCAGGTAAGCAATTGTTGTCAGTTGTGTTTGTTGTATTAGCAGCTTATGCCCCTTTTCAATTAAGTGACTGTCAACCTAAAACAACATTTTAATTGAACACAATTGGGTGTGTAATAACTGCAGCAGTCAGGTCACAACATCGTTTGACACATTAAATAAATGCTGCCTGTTTGCCTGTATGGGTGTAGTGCTGGCGTGGGGCGGACCGGTGTCTTCATCACCCTGAGTATTGTTCTGGAGAGGATGCGTTACGAGGGAGCCGTGGACATCTTCCAGACTGTCAAAATGCTGCGGACGCAGAGACCAGCCATGGTGCAGACTGAGGTACACACTGACAAGCATGTGGACTTTACCACTTCACTGATCAGGGAATAGATACACGCTGAGAGGCAGGGCAAAAAAACAAAAAACAGGAAAAAGCGAGCGCATATATTCCCATCTAAAACACGTATCTTTAGTTCAGTTTGCCAAATCTAAACGTATGTTTTTTTGTTTTGTTTTTGGTAGCCTGTAATGTAATGTATTATGCAAATGTTTTGCGTCATATTTGAAAATCAATGTTATTGTGCATTTGTGAATATTGTGCATTTGTGAATATTATATTTCTATTTGCTGAATGTTTAGTTTTCACCATACTTCACATCTTCCCAGTCTGAAAATGTGAATATCCATTTGTTAATATGACACACTTACAAATCTGATTACACATTCACAGCTTGTGATGCACGTTCACAAGTCTGAGTGCATATGTTCAAATATGACACCACACATTTGCATAGTAAAGTTATGATTTTAACCCCATAGTCTCTGTTGTCAGAATACTGTAAAATGGTAATATTGAACAGGCACAAAATGAGACTGGTTAGGTATTGCTAATTTGCTAATTTATTTCTGGTTAGGTATTGATAGTCCATGCCTATCTATAGCAATAATATATTTTGCTGACTCCATCCCTTCCCTGTGTGTCTCTCACCTAGGATGAGTACCAGTTCTGCTACCAGGCGGCTCTGGAGTACCTGGGTAGCTTTGACCACTATGCAACGTAAGCAAAGAGAGAACCATCCATCCATCTTTCTGCTCTGAGGTCCACAAACAAACAAGTGAACAAGACAAAAGACGGTCTGAAATAACATGAACATTGAACCCTCCTGGGAGCGAGATGCGAAGGCGAATTCTACACCAACAAGGACAAAAAGCAACAACAAAAACAGCAACAAGAACTCTTAATGTCCAAGAGCACCCACACTCGTCAGGTTGTTCCCTGAAGAGCTGGTGGGTGTGGAGACTATCCATGTGTAATCCATATACTTACCTCAGTGTTCCAGTGTGAAGGACGTATAATACATGTGTGTTGTGGTCAGCTATCTCCAATATGAACCAGTGAAAAACAAACTGCTTCTGAACAGGAATTATGATACTATATGTGTATAAAATAACAAAAAAAATTTACAAAAACAAAAAAACAAAGACACAAAGAGCCTGGATATTTGCTGCACCCGAAATGGGCTTTTTATCCTCAACTTTGTATCTTATTGGTTTGGTGTACTAAGGGGTTACAAAGTGCAAAGGTGAACATTTCTATGTGTCTGTGAGTCTATTTCAGAGGTGTCTACTGCTGCCACAGGGAGCTCTGACTGTAGTTTTAAGCAGATGACTAGGTTAAGCCTCAGTAGAGGCCTATGGACTAACTTGCCACCCTGGGGACTGTTGGAGAAGCATGTGGGTGCTCATTTACCCTACGCACAGTGCCAAGAGAGACCATGCTTATTCTGGGGCAGATTGAACACGAACTATGACCTAAAGGAGAGACGGGTCACCCTATCATCCAGCACACATGAATACTGAAGTCAGAGTAGAGACCACTCTTAACGCACTGGCCTAGGATCAGTTCACACTCCCCAATACCTGTCGTCACCTATGGTGGGAACAGAATAATAGCTGGCCTCAGAACAGTGATTAGAGCCCACTTTATCCTCACCTGGACTGAGTTTTGTAGTCAAATGCATTGTTCATTCAACCGAGCTTGCTTGCTGTTTGCTATAGTCCTTTTTCATCCTCCAGCTCAGCTCCTCTTGATGTCAACCCCATTGTGTCAGTTCAGCAGTGGCTTATTGAAGGAGACACTAAGGAAAGAATTGAACTCCGATCCATTCTCCCTCTAACTTCCCACAGTTGTCAGTCCATTTCTGCAGATATCATGGTGTTTTTTTGTGTTTCTATGTCTTTTGCCTTATGCTGAACTGTTCTGTCTCTCTGTGTCTCAACACGCTGCTTAATGCTCATGCAGTTTCCAGTGTTGTGTGCTAAACATTTAGTGTCATACAGTTGCTCGACGCTGAGGATGAACGTTGTCCCTGATCGACTTCCTCCTCTGAAGCTTACCTACTTGAATTATGCCACTCTGCAGTTAAATTCCTCTAATATTTCAGTGGTTGAGGCTAGAGCACTGACAATGGAAGATAACAACGGGCCTCAATTCCTGCTTTGGGGGAACAAAAACAGTGCAATGTGAGCGGTGAGTCGCTCACTTCCAGCAGTCCCCTCCTCTGCCCGATCTCAGCTCCATGCTGAACTCCGCGTAAATTCTCTCTGTTCCCAAATCGCACTGTACAGAACATCCCGACTTAACCAATCGATGTTTCCCCCCTCCAGTCTCCTCCAGTACACCGCACAAGTCCTCGATATCGATATATATCTTTCTTGATTTGACATATAATCATAATCGGTCCCACGTCGTGATTGAAGAGCACAGCAATGTCCCAGTGTACCCGAACTCTTGGCGATTCCACTGGTTTTGTACATACAGTCTATCATTGGAGTCCTTATACAGTACCGTTACATACGCCTGAGCACAAGATATAACGTGGGGTTGGACGTGATGTAGTTCTTATTGTCGAAAAAAAAAAAAAGCCTTATTGTTATTGTTCACTTTGTCATATTTATTTGATATGATTTTTTTAAGATATTTATTATTCTATTTTGTTACTTTTTACTCTTTTGTTTTTAATTTATTTATTTATTTGGGATATCTAGCAAATATAACCAATAAGATGTTGTTTACTCGTTTATTTGGCAAGCCAATGTTACTGTATGATATTGTCAATGTTTTTTTTTCTTTTTAAATGGTCAGTTTTGGTGCTTTTTTATTTGCTTTAGTATACGGTATGCGCCCTGTGTGGGGTGCTATTTGATACTGATTACTGATGTCCGACTAGTTAGCTAGATATGTACATTAGATCCAGACCTAGTTTAAGTTTACAGTGATGCCCTGTTGATGCCCGCCCCTCCCCATACCCCCCATAGCAACAACAGTGGTCTGATCATAGCAACAGTGGTATGATCCACCCAACAACAATAGGTTTTAGGGCATCAGGGAAACTAGATATATAGAGCAGAGTAGTTGGTGAAAATCTATGGCAAGCTGTGCACAGTTGATACTTAGTTTGCTGCAACAAGGAGAGCACATGGTAGCAAGTGTATTTTTGACAGAGAACGGGTGCGAACCGCCCAGCTACACATTTTACTGACCCTCAAAGTTATTGTTTGAATCTGAAATTATTCTGATATGAACTTTATGTGTGGTCCAAAAGTCTTGACAATGTGTGACATACATGAAATATGTTATTCCTTCAATTTCTGATGATTATTGTGTCAAGAGAAATATAAAGCACACAGATGAAACATATGAAATCTATTGAGGGCCAGCTCTGATGACGCCATCCCCCTCACCTATGTACCTGTTCTTTCCTTTCAAACCATGGATGTAGATATTGTATCTTGACTTTGTATTAAAAGCAGGATGATTGGATATACAGCACAACGAGCTGCTTGATCCCTGTGGGGTTTTTTCTCTCCGTCTCTCTCTCTGTCTGTATTCACCGAGTGGAACCAAAGATCATTACAGTTGTGGAATGGAGACAAGATAGGCCACATCATATAAATTATTCAGTCTGTGTCCACTAGGTGGGGACCAAGTAACTCTAATCTGAAATGCAGCCACTGTAGAACTGCCAATTTTTATTGAATGCACTGCACTGCATGCAACAATACATTGAGATACTGTTTGGAAATTTAAATTTTTGTCCTCTTTTCAACAATCAGAGGGTACAAGGAATGGTCTGGTAATCAGTTGTTTTATTTTTTTGTCACATTCAGTTCTACTTTACAGCATCGGCTGTAGCATTAATAAAGCATATAATACAAAACATAGTAAGACAATCTGCAGCTACACATATAAATAGATCAATAAATAGATCATTATGTAATATGCTTGAACACTGCATGTCTTCTTAGTTACAGGAACCAGGAAAGGAACTGCTCTCCTTTATTCATCATATAATGAAACATGTTTCTGAACATATGCTAGAAATGCAGGAACAAAGAACTGTGCTTTACCATTTTTTCCACACTTTTTTTGCATGAATGATATTCTTTAGAGAATGGCTGAGAGAGGAAAATGCCTGTACGTCACCATTGTATTATGATGTTAGGGGTTGTCTTAGCTGTTCAGTAACCTTGTCTGCCCAGTACGCCTGTGATCAGGAGACTGAGACAGCAAGAATGTGGCTCTTTGGGTCCATGAAGGCGCGTGTTTACAGTAAGGCAGAGCACACACCCATGAGGGCCGCAGAAGGAAGATCTAATCGACTGTATTTCACTAATACTGAAACTCTGGATAGGTGTGCCGTCAGTTTTGCATAGCCTGCATGCACACATTCAAATCTCTCTTCTGCACTTGTTCAGGTTTTCAATCTACCGGTAACTCTCCCTGTTTCTTTCTGTCGGACACCTTGAACGCATGAGGGCCATTCCGCCGAATGGGTGCCATTTGCTTGTTGTAACTCTTCCAAATTAAACTTCATTTTTTATCTTTTTTCAACACTGAATCTAATAACACACATATTTAACTATTCAAAATGTGTGTTGGTCAATCTCAGGCAACTTTATTTCATTTTTTACAAGGTTTCTAAGTGGAAGATGGTCGCATTTTTCTCAGTCCTGTTACCAAAACTCATGTGTCATTTAAAAAGCATGTTTAAAAGCATGTCAACTAACTCCTTTGTTTTCCCCTCAAGAAAGTGTTTATTTTAAAGAAATGGTTGGTTACATGTTCAAATAATTGATATTTGTGACTAAAAAATCACTATATATGCACACAAGTTGTATTTTTCTAAAAAATGCAAAGCCATTTTTTCCTTTTAAAGGAGACCCAACCTCAAGTTTATCAAGTTTTAATTTTTTATCATGTAATTTATTAAACAATTGGATAAATGATGGAACAAACATAATTGAAAAAAATAGTGGTTTATCTTTATTTTTTAGAAAAAAACAATTTAGTAACAGGAATGAACATTGGGTAACAGGAATGAGCACTGGGTAACAGGAATGTGTGTCCGTATGTGCGTGTGAGCGTGTGTGTGTGTTTGTTTGTGTGTGAGTGTGCATGGCCGTGCGTGCATGTTGTGTGTGCGTGTGTGTGTGAGATTTCTGTGTTGAAGGGATGTGCTATGTGCTTGTACTTCTTCACAGCGAAGGAGAGAGTAGAGTAGAGAGTAGAGTAGAGAAATCTTTATTATCCCCGCTGGGGCAATTCATTTTGCAGCACACAGTTAAAAAAAACATACAGAACATTAAAATTGAGTCATAAAACACATACGGAGGTGGAGAGAGAAAGAGGGAGAGAGAGAAAGAGGGAGAGAGAGGGAAGGAGAGAGAGAGAGGGAGGGAGAGACAGATAGAGAGAGGGAAGATAGAGAGGGTGGCGGGTGTGTCTCGCTCCTTCCCCTGCAGCATGCCATGGGTGGGTGTTTCTGGCTCCTGCACAGTATGGGTTCTCTCCATCTTCTTCTACAAAAGGTAAGTAAGACAACAAAGACAAAAAGCTGAAGATATTACTTAAGTCCTCAGATCTCTGCATTGACTACCAGTACCTAAAATCAACTTGAAAATATTCTTGCTTGTCTACAAAACACTAAATGGTTCAGTTGCAAAAACTACATCCAATAGTGTTTTAGCTAGAATTGCAATAAATTCATGAAAACAAACTTGCCTGACCTTTTCTAAGAAGCCTTCTCTAGTTTGGCCCAGACTTCTTTCTCAATCTCCATGTGACGACCTGTGACTGGCCTCGGCAGTGGGATGATACACACAATGTCCTAACGGGTACCAAAGGATGTCTTCGCGGGCTGTCTGTCTGTTGATGACTGAACGTGAAACGCTTTGCATTAAAGCACTCACAGTTCAGATTTTGTGTCGTCGTGCACAAGCAGCTGACGTCCCTGTATGTCAGTTCTGGGCTAGGGTCACTGCCTGATGCATCCTCACAGTGGACGGAACTGGTGGCACATCATTGGGCATCTCCGAAACTGCTTTCTCAACTGCTTCCTCGTTGACAAAAAAACAACTTGATTGTTGTTTCTGTCTTTTGCAACACAGCAAACAGCTCTGCGGCATCAGGAATGTCTGTCCCTTTGCTGACCAGACTGTCAGCCCTCCTCTTCAGGGCCCCTCCCGCACCATCTGGGGCACCCTTCCCGTGGCTCGCCTCAAAGAACTTCCACGTCCCAGCAGTGAATCCTCGTCTGAACAGCTCAGTACAAAACAGGAAAAAATTTATTTTTTGTTTATTTTTTTGTTTATACTGAGTGCAAGGGCCATCACTGTAAAAATGGATCGTGGAGACCTCTGGATGTGCACTCTGCACGTAATCAAGCACTGGTGACAAGTGCTGCCAGATTGCCGGTGGGCCCTTTTGTCTTGAGGGGGACACTGTGCAGAAGGACATCGGGCGGGAGGTTGTATGCACATAAAGCACACCCGTGTGCAATGTTGTCTGCTGGTGTGATGCTCCGAAGTGGACTGCCTGTATTTCTGCGCTGTACTTGCAGAGGTAATTTTCAGAAAAGTCAACATGAATTAAGCATTCATGTGCTTTCAAGCCTTGTCTCAGTGCCCTGTAGGGGGTAAACTGATTCTTGATGTTGTAAGTGTGTCTTTTAAACCTATGCAGCAGCAGGTTCAGTTGTTCCAGCAGTTCTTCTTGCGTGGTCTGGAACTATTTTTTGATTGTGATTTTAGATGTTTTGCCATTGGGGTCATTCTTGTGCTCCTTATCCACAATTGCCCACTGGAGATAAGACACTTGACTCTCTGCATTGTACTGGCTAGAGACTGGGCAAGAGAGGTCCTTGCACTCAGAACAAAAAAAAGAGTCGGATGAACAACCCAAAAAGGTCGGAGCAAACAGAAGAGTGAGTAAGAGATGGAGCTTTCTTCTTCAGCCAAAAACATATTTAACTAAAATATTATGGATTTCTTATGAAAAAAAAATATTTAAAGCAAAGATGGGATATGGAGTCACACAACAATGCAAAAAAAAAAAAAAGATTTCTGAAGGATTTTAATCATTATACTTCATGGTAAAGTGTAGTGTTAGAGAGCGGGGACAGGTAACAAATGCTATTTTTTCAGTGTTCTAGGTAGTTTTTATTAATGTTTTAAATTATATATCTTAAATTTGCAATTAGATCAATGTGCAGGACACTTTGCTTAATAATAAAATGTATTTTACAGTTAATTTTCATGCATATTTATACATATAATGTCCTGGGGACAGAAATGGCACCCATTCGGCGGAATGGCTCATAAGGTGGGTCCAGATAACATCATCTGCATTCTTCCATGCTGTGATCTCACTGCTGATAGAAACAGCTGGTGCACCTGAAGAAGAAGAAGCGGTAGGATGTGTTCCTTAGCCGACACTCAGGAGGGGCTTGTGATGTTTGGCTGTCAGTTCTACTTCTTTGAAATCTCTCAGACAGCAACGACACGTTTGGAAGTTGTGTTTTTCACAGTTGCTTACATGCGTTTTCTCAAAACTCTAAACACAAAACACGAAAACAGTAACGCAAAATGCAAAACTCCACAAATCTCTTGCAAAGGGAAACACTGAATTTAAGACTATGTTATCTCTTATCAATCTTTCTAACAACCAACTGAAGAAAAAACGCTACTATCAGTAGGCTCGTGCCTTTTGCATGTTCAGAGTGACACTTAACCTGTTGTAAAAGACTGTTACAGTAATGTATATCTACGCAAATATAGTAACACACAACTACTTTATTTCAATCACAAATACTTTTCAATCAGCACTTGAATATGTGTTGGATATGTGAAGTGTTCTGCATACAAAACCCAATGCAGTAAGAGAAAAACACACAAAAAAAGGATTAAAAATGAGTCACATATGTTCACAAAGACTGGTCATTATGTATTATGTGATTGGTTAGGGTACAAGAATATTTCTTTATGAAATGACACATTACTGTAACATTGGCCGACCATCATGATTAGCACAGGCCTACTGATATGTAGTACTACACTATACTATATAGAACAGCAGCATAGTGTAGGTTACCTGCCTGTTCTCATGTCTGAATGTCCAGATGATGGAAGCAGCAGTGAAGCGGCTCAGGTTGGACTGGACTCTCTGCCCAGCCTCCCTCATGCTTAGTCCATGGTCGACCACACAGTGAACCAAAGTGAGACAACTGTTCTCCTTGTTCTTCTTCGTCCTCGTCCTCCTCTTCCTCCTGTCACTCCTCTTCTTCTAGCTCTCACTGCAACATTGCCTTCCATTGTTCTCAAAGAGAGCTCACCTGTGGCCTAGCTGTTTTATAGTGCTAAAGCCAATTGGTAAATGAAGTTTAGCATTTTGAATGGCAGTGCTTTCCAAATGAACACAAGCAGTTTTATTTTTTTAATGTTGTGCCTAATGTAGAAAACTGTATGTAGTGTTTTGCAAAAAGTGCGATTTAGAATGGCAAACTGAGTGAAAAGCAGAAGATGTCCTTGTGTGCTTTTCAGGTTTTCATGATTGTGTCTCAAGTTCCAGTTTTAGTGTGTAAACAATTGCGAAAAACTACAATAATAATAATAATAAGAAGAAGTGTAGCCTATGTTCTGTCCATCACTAGACAACTCGGTTACTTTTGAATGCTGGCATGACAGTTTCCCATTTCCTCGTTGATGTGTTGGGACAGGCCCAGTAACTTTAAACCTTTAACCATTTAGTATGATGACTATCATTATGAAATCTAAGTTCTCCCCCTGTAGGAGGAAGTCCTGTGTCATATGCATCTTGTCACTGGTAGCTGTGTTGTTTTCCCTCTGCATGGTAACCCTAAACCACAGTGCAGCTTCACAGACAAAGACAAGTCAGGGAGGTGAATGTCACCTTGAGCTGCTACTGCCTCAAACACGCAGCTACTGTGCATATACTGACAGAAGAAAATCAAATAAACTGTTACTCGTAAAGCTACACTTGCCCATAATTGCCTTCATCTGTTAGTGTTTGTATAGATTCCTGTGCTGACACTGTGCTGCATTGTGAGAAAGCTGGCATTAATGTTTTGATTTTGCTACACAGTGCACGTAATGTGTGAATTATTAAAAGTTACACTCATTCATGGTATTTTGCCAGATGCCAAAGCACATTCAAGGAAGTGCTGTCAGTGAAATTTAAACATTAGGGAATGGCAAATAATTCTGCCGTGCTACTCTAATTCAACAACTCATATTAAAGATTAGTCATAAATGACAGCATTGCTTTTATGAGTATGAGAGAAAGTCATCAACAATCCCTCTGGCCTGAAGGCAGCAGTTCTTTCACTCTGGCACATCAACTACTATCAGCTAAACTGTAATAGAACAGATCCAGTTGATTATGTTATCTTCTCGGATGTAATGTTCTCAGTACATTACATTAACAGTGTGTATGGGGTCTATCTGTCTAAAGAACCATGGAGAATGTGCAGCGGGAGAATTTATATCTTGGAGTTTCCCACAAGAACATTTAAGAAAGGGAAATAAGAATTTCCCTCACTAACATGATCTAATATCTTTCACACACAAGCCACACACACACACACACACACACACACAAATAAAGAAAGACTGCAGGATGCATGCAGGGTGATTGTTTGAGTCAGTGTTAATAAGTTGAATGCAGGCCTTTAAGCAGGTTCAGTGTCATTAAATGTTTGAAGACGTCTGCAGGAAGAGACTGAAGCCCTATCGAGTGTAACAGAAGGAGACAAGCCTGCAGGTAATTCCCTAATTCCCTTCTATTTCAAGTGTGATACAACTGTGATAACACACTCATGTACCAAACCATTGAACCAATTCTGCAAAAATACAAGCAATTCTATATCATACAACAAAACACAATTCTGTGCATTTGGCACAATCTTCACAACTATAATCTCTTGTATTCACATGGAAAGCACTGCCATTCAAAATGTTAAACTGAAACGACCAATTTGGCCACTCACAGGTATAAACACTCGTTGCTAAATTGTTCAATTACAAATCAGAGCAGAGGGCCAAAGGTGACTCCTGTTTTGGAGATGAATGGATGGCAATGCTGCAAAGAGAGGTAGATGGAGAGGAAGGGTGAGGACAAGAGGATGAGGAGGAGGAGGAGAGGGAAGCATAGAGAGCAAACAAGTCAGATGAGACCATGTGGTCAACCATGAGGGAGGCTGTGGAGGATATAACGTGGTTTTGAATACCTTTCTAGTTTTGCTTTTTGTGCCTGTGATTTTTTGATTTGCGTTTAGAGTTTTGAGAAAATTAGGTATATGATTTCAGAAAATGTGTGTAAACAATTCAGAAAAACTGTAGAAGATGATACCGACTCTGCCCATGTGTCCAAATGTGTCTTGCCATGTATCTGTGTTGCCGGCCGTCGGTAAGCCAGTCATTCTCTGATGTGTATCTGTGCAGGCTGAGCAGGTTGTATAGGAAGAGTCAGCTAAACTGTGATGACCCAGCAAACACATGACAAGTCTCTACATACCTATGTGTGTGTGTGTGCGTGTGTGTGTGCCACAGGGTCAGGGTAGCTTGTGCGTGACACCCACAGCAACTGTTGCCACGAGGAACAGAGCTCTTGGTGCCAATGGCACATTCATCGAGCTTCCTCCAGCCCTCCCTGATTGGTTGAGCTTGAGTGGAAATCCCCGCCTCTGAAAGCCCATTGGTCGCTCTCACAATAAGAAACCAGCCCTTAGAGTTGATAGGTTTGTGAGAGAAGGAGGCCGTCTTCCCCCTTTGTTCCCTACCAGCCTCTTGTTGCTCCAGGGTTAGTTCCAGGTGAGGAAGTCAGTGAAAAAGATTCAGCCTGTTTAAAAGAGTAGGTGACTGGATGTGCATTTGCAAATGTGAAAGAACGAAAGAGATCAACATATTCCAGAGCGAACAGTATGTATGGGAGTGTGTGTGCGTGTGTGTACATGTGTGTGTGATTACTTAGTTTGTATTTTCCACCATGAGTTTGAAGAACAGGAGATTCTCACTGGACAGCTCCGTGTGAGTACTGTATATATGTTTCTGTTTCTTATTTAATGTACATTCCCGGTGATATTCCTTGTTGAAGTTAGACAGTGATATTGTCCTTTTCTTTGAAATTCATCAACAATGCAAATAAACCATTCAAAGCACCAGAGGAGCTAGATGTCAGTATCTCTCCCTCTCTGTCTCTTAGGTTATTATCACAGTTTATCATAAGACTTTAGATGAGATAGTTTTATTCCTCTGTGTTATGACACCAGTGTTTTTTAGCTGGAGTTGGAGGTTCACAAAAATGAAACCGTTCTCCAGAGATCCCAGCTGTTGCCCAGAGACTGCAGACTAACCACAGGTCTAATAGGCTGACACTAAGTCCAAGCAATAGGAGAAAGTCAACACAACCAGTATCCAAAGGGACTATGTGGTTTTGAAAGTCCTGGGATCTTTTGAGCTGGTTTGACTGAATAAAAGAACTTGTTCAAACTGACTGAAAGATTGGATTTGATTAAAAAAAGAACAAGAGCAGTATGTTGCTGTTTCAACTTACATTTACCAACATTAGAACCACAGGTTGCAATACTTTTTTGATGCTGCAGATGAGAATTAATCTTTTTTGTTGTTGTTGTTGATGCTATCTTCACGTTATGTAACTAATTGTTTGCGTCTCTGAGTGAACTTTGTTAACCGCCATGTTTTAGCGTTTCCCTGGACAATCAGGATCTACTTGAACTGATGATAACAATCAGTAAAGATAATGAAATGTTTACCATGATCACGCAGGAGTTGTTTTGATCTCCCACCAGGGAGATGTCTATTTATGCGTTTGAATCTGTGTACGTCTCCATCGCTTAAACATTGTTCTCTATCTGTCACACCTGCATCCATTAGAATAAAGCTTAGTCATTAGTTTCAATCAGTCTGACGGTGTGCTCCTGGTGCCGGTGTGTGTTATGGCAGCTGTCTGGACGGGGTGGGAATCCTTGGCTCCCGGAGAGGCAGCAAGATCAGCAAGAGGTCTAGACAGAGTCTGGACGAAGCCCAGCTGGAGATCCAGGAGTTGAGCAGCAGCCTCGCCAGCAGCATCTCCCTCAGGTAGACTCTGCCAACAACAACACCCGGGGATAAGGGAAAATACAGGCTGGAGATGCCTCGAAAATTAAATGGCGTACCCAGAGATAGTTGAGTGATTAAATCCCCCGCCTCTGGAACCATATGTGTCCCCCCCCCCCCCCCCCCCCACTGGCTTAGGATCAAATCTCACTAGAGCTTTCTCTCCTGTGCCTCCTGTACTCTGCTCTGCCTCGCTACCTTTCCATTGTTTGAAAAAAAGAAAGGTGAGTGGAAAAAAAATCTCATTTCTGCTTTCTCGGTGCCTTCTCCCTCCTCCTGTCCCCAGGGAACAGACCATAGCAGAAGAGCACCTCGACCGACCAGATGGGCTTATCAGTAAAAGTGTAAGTCCGCCTTAAAACATCCATCACAGTTTAATATTACCCAACTCCCTCCTGTTCCCTGTGGCGCACATACAATACCACCTTTTCTTGGCTTGGCACCGACAAATGGAGTCTTTTACTTCAATTAACAACCAGCCTGCTCCTTCTTCTTCTTTATTCCAGAAAAACCCCCAAGCACAACACACCGTCGTGCCATTTATTAACTAATCTTTTCCCACAGAGCTTCCTGAAGCACAACAAAACCTTCCACAAGCTGTTCCAAGACATTCCTGAGGGGGAGAACCTGACACACAGTGAGTTGGGCCGAGGTCAAGAGTCTCTTACTTATTCCTTGGTATTGATTATGGAAAGTCCGTCACGTTGTATCCCTTTTACTGTTTGTCCCTAATGTCTGCGGCGGCCATTGCTGTCTGATTAAGTGCTGCCTGGTACTTTGTTTGCCTAAGCAGTAGTCTGCATTGTGAATAAGTACAGGAGCTAGTAAATGATTCAATAAGTGTGTCTGTGTGCTACTTCAGGGGTTTGTTTTAGAGAAACACCTACAGCTTAAAATTGCATGTGTTGTGTGTGTGTGTGTGTGTGTGTGTGTGTGTGTGTCTCTCTCTATTCTAGCATTCACCTGCGCCCTGCAGAAGGAGGTGCTGTACCATGGAAAGTTCTTTGTCTCAGAGAACTATGTGTGTTTCCACTCTTCAGTGCTCCTCAAAGACACCAAGGTAAGGCAGCCAGGTGCATTCGGGTGCAGCACACTCCAAATGAGTTGATTGATTTCACTGGAAAGTCATACAGTGGCAGAGCTAGTTCATTTTCCCTTATTCATAATTGCGTTTCAGGGCCAAATCAATATGTATTTCCTTTCAAGGGAGAATTCACTTTGGTGGAGCATTTTCCCTTTTTAGCTCACACACCTCCAATAGATGTTAAGGATGAGAATCCGCTGTCACCACCAGCTTTCAGGCTTTTTTTCCCCAGCTTCCAATATCAAGGATTGCATACAGGCAGATTATTTTTTGAAAAGTAGGACTCTGGATACAGAATAAAATGGAGGTTGATTGTTCGTGAACTTGAAACGATAGGGTTCTAGTAAAGTGAAAAATCCTCTGCAAGGCTGTGAAGGCAACATGTTGTAGCATCTCCTCTCAACACATTGTAGGTGGTGATCCCTGCATCCAGCGTGAGGGAGGTGAAGAAACAGAACGCAGCCTTGTCCATGTTGTCGATTCACACTCTTGATGGAGAGAAGGTCAGACTCCAATTCAAAACTGTCTAGTGTTTTTGGAAATGTATTACTTTTTTATCATTTTGGGGCATTGTCAACTGCTGCAAGCTTCTATTTTCAAAGTAGCCTCCCTAACACTCAGTATGCATGTAGTGTGTGCTGTTACAGAATTAATGCTCTGTCCCGTCTCTCTTTTTCAGTTCTCTTTTGTGTCTCTGAGGAACCGGGAGGTGTGCTACAAACTCCTGCACTCCGTCTGTTTACAAGCACAGGTAGGCGCTACACTGATCTGTGTACATGTACAGCCATTATTTCTTAATGAAGGCCATTTTGTGTCTGAAGGATAAATCAAGTTTGTGTGTGTGTATGTGTGTGTGTGTGTGTGTGTGTGTGTGTGTCTGAAGCAGGGGGAGAGTGCCAACAGCAGCCCCCGTGTCTCCTCTGCAGAGAATGAGGCTGATCAGGACCTGGTAGGTTCGCTGCCCATCTGCCATCAGTAGAACAGAATCTGGTCACCTTCTGGACATTGTAGACTTCCGTGTGCATGCCTGTCTATAAACATCCCAGATAATCAAGAGCATATTTCCCTTTACATGAATCACTTTTAGTATCATCGCTCATGGTGACACAAAAGTTAACCATTAGCATCGTTGTCCTTACTTGTCCACAGATCTCCAGTTATTCCAGTATGGACAGTGTAGACCAGGGCCAGAGCAGAAACAACAGCATCTGCCTTGACAACGACTTTCCTCACCTGCCCAATGGAGGTAAGGGGAATTCCACAAAGAAAGAATGAAAGAGAAAGTAAAGTATGGAATGGAGTAGGCATCCCTGGTTGGGGGAATAATATTTCTTCTATTCAATTTTGACTTTAGTTCTGTTTGAGATATGCTTACCATATTCTCTGTGTCGCTTGTGGCCCTTGTGACCGAGACAATGATGTTGAGGGGATTAAGCTATGCGTGTAATAGCTTAGTAATGGCGCTGAATGTAACAAAATATATTTGTGCCTTCTCAGTTCCTGGAAGATGCAGTTCCACTCCTCAAAGCAGCATGACAGATGAGGAAGACACAGGTGTGTGTGAGCAGCACACACAATCAAACACAACACATACATAATATTCACTCATGTTGCCCATAAGGCACAGAGGGAAATATCATTATAGCTGGAATAACCAGATGATGTTTTTCTTCTCTCACAATCAGCTGAATCGTGGATGAGGAGCATCACTGAAAGGCTTGCACCCCTGTTGTTCCTGAGAGAAATGACCAACCTCGGCGTTCTCTTCTACATCTATATGACGCTGTGAGTATTCCCATTTCTCACAATCAACCTCTCCTTCCATCTCCCCACCCCTTGGTACACAGGTGTGCAATTTTCCAATATTGCTTTGTAAACCTGTTAATGGAGAACGTTTGAAAGAAGAGCCCTGGGGGTTTTAACATGAAGGTTAAAACAGGTTAACATGGCATATCTGTTCTGTTCCGCCTAAAACACCATGTCTCTATTTTATGTAGAAAGCTTTGCAGATCACACAGACATTTTTGAGGAACTGCAGCTATTTCTAAGAAACCTACACTAGGTGCACATTTTGGTATGTTGTCTTTCTGGATTGCTAGCTCTTCAGGAAATAAAAACATCTAATCGGAGCGGTTGTATTCAGCCAGGTTAATTCCTTGAAGATGTGGTTATATTGGTTTATAGATGTGTTATTGCATAATGCTCACACACTCAGGTTCCAGATAGTTTAGTGACGTCCCACTACAGAGCTACTAAACCCTTGGTGTGAACCAATCTTGGACTGTCTACTCGGCTTTAGACACATTCTGTTCTCACAAATTGAAAGTGCACTGGAGTAGGTGAATGTAAAATCCACTGCCAAGGCATTCAGGAAGTTATTTGTGTGTGTGTGTGTGTGTGTGTGTGTGTGTGTTTATAGAATGGTGTTGCTCCTGTTGGTATCTGGGTACATTGCGTTGAGGATCATAGCGCTAGAGGAGCAGCTGAATTCTTTGGGCGCCCTGACTGAGTTGTCTTTTCACCACAGACAGTGAGTATGCAGACACACACACACACACACACACACACACACACACACAGAAATTCAAAGAGGAAGCCTGTCAAATGAAAAACCAGTAGGCACACTGGGGAATGTCCATTGAGGACCGGTGAAGCAAAGTGAGCATGGCTCAAACCGGTTATGGCAACTTCCAAAGGAATCATTGGCAGATTAGACACGATCAGAGTGGTTCTACTGGTTCACAGGAGCACCGTGGATAAAACATGTGGTTACAAGACGTCATTCCACCACATCACATCGCAAACACACCCACTGACGAAGTATGTCTGTTTAAATTTAACAAGAGAACTGATAAGAATCTTGTCCCCAATTGGCACAAAAGTGTGTGAAGATGATGCATCATTTTTGCCACCAAGAGTGGGAATGCTATCCCCACTCAAATGCCCCTGTGTTTTAAAGTTGCATGGATACTTTCAGCAGTGACATGTAGTGTGTGTAATGACTTAAGAAATGCGCTCCTCTTCTCACACTGTTTTTTGCTCTTTTGCAGGTAACAAGAAACATGGCCAGTGGCAGGAGACTGACACAAACAAATCCATAGAAACCAATGCAATGTACCACTGTATGATGTCCTGTTGTACATTGATCACTGATGGACAGTCTCCCAAAAGCATCTTAGCATTAAGATTGTTTGTCCATTTGATATATAATAATGCCTTTTAGTGAACGCTCTTGTCCAAAGCAACTTACAATATGAGTGCATACATGTTGTAAGGTGTGTAAGGTGACATGTGCAACAAGGGCCACAGTGATGTAAAGGTGCATTAAGATGCTTTTGGGATGTCCGACCCTGGTCACATGTGGTGAACTACATGGATGACAGACCTTGTTGGCAGAGAAGAATCAGGACAATGTTTCTCTTCTGAGCCCACCGATCAAAACTGAAGTGCGGCTCTCCTGATGAGCCACATGGAGGCGGCCTGCTGTTAATTTACTGGCCAGTGAAGCGCTGAGATCAGCTAGCGGAGGTTGCTGGAGTCTTGGCTGCGCTCAGTTCTCCTTTACAATTATTTTCTTGGACCGACACCACAATCTCCAACAATGAAAACACAATGGAGCTGCTGCCAACAGGAAGACGAAAGAAGCACTTCCCTTATCTTGAATTTCAAATGATTTGCAAATTAGATTAATGCTGAACTTAAGGGTTCAAATTGTGTAAATTGATTGCTGGAATCTAATAATATTTTGTTATCATTTTTATTGTGAGAGACTGTCAGTGGCATTAAGAAGCCAGCAGAGGGCAGTCTCTCCCACTAAACTGATTCGGTACATTATGGGACTTCTCCATGCAGAAGCTGCACACAGGCACCAGGGCAGGATTTGGTTCACTTGCAGTTAAATTCAGGAACTGGATTTTCCTCAAAATACAAATGTTGAAAAACTTTTGGCATTACACCTTTATCATGTCAAACCTATTAATAAATAATCGATTATGCTACGATTTTAGAATGCCTGCACTTCAATTTCAGTTTCTATTTTGAAATTTTGTCAGGGAAAGTGCTTTCATTCAGACCTTTGGATAAGCTTATACTCCAAAAGGTCACTCATGAATCTCATCCAAATGCAGCATATTACTATCTAGAAATTGAGCCACTGTAGTCAAAAATACTGATACTTTTTGGTCATTGTTTTTCGAATCGCATGCACAATCTTAACTCATGCCCTGTACAAAAATACAAAAATGATTAGTGTGTAAAGTCAATATTGTCAGTTTCATATTTTTGTACATAAGTGATCTTTTATTATTTTCTGTTGTCAATAAAAAGGTCAAGATTCAGTCCCATGAATTAATTTCATTACATCATATTCTCAGTTCAAAAAAACAGCAACATAAAATTACAAATCATAATACAAACAAAGAATAGAATAGGTAAGTACAGTAACCATATAAACAGCCCACTCATATTGTCTAGCCCCCCACCCGCCATTGCCCCGCTCAAACTCTAGCACAAAACTCATGACAATACATCAGTTAGTATCAGTAATAAAAAAAAATTCAAATAAACGTCCTGTTTTTAAAAAGCGCTTCAATGTTCCAATGCCATGAGTTCAGCTTTGCCCTCAGACAGTTTACATACTAATAGAGCTAACTCCCCACCCCATCACTTGCTCAGCAAACACAAAGGACATGCATACAGTTTTCACTGTCCAACCCCCCACCCCCATTAATTAACATTCAGGGCCAGAGGATACAATATACTTCAACCATAGTGGTGCATCGATAAAACTGCAAATTCCCACCCTGTTTCTTAAACCAGACCCCGTGAAAGGTGGATCCAGTGGTTTCCCTGATAATACGACCTATCCAGGAAAAACTGAGGCCTACTTCTGCATTAGAAGAGAAAAGGGATCCTTCTCTGCGGCCAGTTTGACAGCTCAGATCCCTGGCTCAGTAGGGATTTCCATGATACGTATCAGAGACACAAAGCACAGGATGAGAATGGAAAGATTCCCTGTCTGTTCAAAATGGTGATGGGAAGCAGTTGGGTTTGGGTAACCTTTCCACCACATACTAAGACCCACTTGTACTCACAAAATGGAGTATCCAGATCAGTGCTAGTTCAGTACAAGTTCCCTTTAGCATAATGCAGCTACCATCACTGAAACTGAAGGGGTCTCCTATGCACCAGGCACTTTGTGTAGATCTGAACGAGCTAAACAAGAGTGAGCAAGATGGCACAGTGTTAGCCCATCACATGGAACGGTGGCGCTAGCCTCCCACCATAACACTAGTTCTTCTACTTTGCTTTCAGGTCTACACAGAGGGCCTATTAGTAGTTTTTCAAAATGGGACGCTAGTATCCTTGATGCTGGCCTGTTGAAGACAGTCAATAATTCTAAAGAAGACACACAAACTTACATTGTATACCCTTAATACACTTTGGATGCTTTGTACAATAGTGCTGAACTTAAGACCTGCTTTTGTCATGCTTGATCTGAATATATATATAAATGTGTAAATATACTGTATACTACAGTACATGTACTATATGTATGTATCTGTGTGTCCATGTGTAGTGTAGAATCGTGTAGTGTGTGTGTGTGTGTGTGTGTGTGTGTGTGTGTGTGTGTATGTGTGTGTTATGATGTGCAAAGGTGTGTGTGGTGGAACCTGCACCACACCAACAGTGAGAGGCTCAAATATGGCTTGGGTCAGACATGAAGCGTGCTGCCACCCATAGAAGAGCTCCTTTACATTAGGGCCACAGATGTTAAACATAGCTAGTAGGCATGATGCCCTGTCCTGGGACCCTATTAGACCACAGTATCCAAGTCACACAGTTTGTCAAATCACCAATATGGAACTTGCATGGTTTTGAAACAAACTGTATCCATGGCCCTATTTTACAGTACACACGTTCCGATTCATTACCTCAAGACAAAAGCCTTTGAGAGAAAATGTGTTGAGGGTGAGTGTGAACAAGAGCCTGTGGGACCCTTGCGATGAGTGCTACTTCAACAAGACTTGTTTATAAAGGAAAACAAAGTGTGCTGTAAGACTAAAAGTTAACCTCTCCATCAGCATTACACAGGAGAACGTCTGATGAAGCAAGAGATGATTACTCTGAACACATGGTTCCTGATCAAATGAAAAAATCTGTCATAAACTTCATCAGTTTGGTCAACTGAGCAGCCACCTTTATGGGTGCTAAAGTTGTACAAGTTATACCTTCTAAAACCTCAAAATCCAACCAGAGCATATAGCTCCAAATAAGTCTGTTCACCAGATGAAACTACACAATATTCAAAGACGACCTCAACTGTTACACTTCATTCAAATTAAAACTCAGACTACGTATTCTTATGTATTCCTGCTGCGACCAAGCCAGTGCAGAACTGTCCAACACTTTTACTTAGGCTATAACCTTCTGTTTAGAGCCAACCAAGCAGATGTGACCCAAAAAAATCACATGTCAAATCATCTTTCCCATTACCCAGGTAAAACCTGCAATTCATTAACGGTTTCAATAATGCCACAGAAATATCCACAAAACCAGAGACATCCTCAGTATGGCTCTCAAAGGCCTGCTTCCATTTCAACATTTCCGCCAGCTCTTTGTTGTTCAGAAAAACGAAGGACTGGATGGGGAAAAGCAATACAGCGGAACCAAAATCATTCCCTCTAACTTGCTTCTTCAATTTTGTGAACAATAAAAGGCTAAAGCTACAGCACAGACCTAAGGAAATAAAGTAGAAGTTGGCCATTCTGTGATCTTTTCAATGAGTGGAGACAGAAATGGGAGAGAGGGAAACGGGAGACATACAACAGCCATATAAGCTATGATAGGATTCCAGACTAGTCCTTGAATTTCCACTTTAACTGACAGTAAAGGAAAGGAGATGGACCCCCAAACCACACAAATACAGAGCAGGTTAGTGTTAGCTGGACAACAACATAGGAAATGCCCTGGCAGTCAGATGGATGTCCATTATTATCAGGTAAACAGGGAGTGGGGGGGCACATGCTTGACCAATGGTTAAGTCCTCTGGAGAGACAACTGGTCAAGCTGTGGAGGTATTCTTCATACACACACACGCACCGGTTTTTAGTTTGATAAGTCTCCATATGCCTCCTCCACATGCAGTCGTCCACGGTCTGATAAATGTCTATCAGGAGGTCCTTCATTTCTCTCATAACTCACACTCACACACGCACAAACATGCACACCCTTTATTCAGGTGTCACAGGTCCATGGAGATATGAATATACACTCAACACTTACATACACAATTGCATACATTCACCAACACGTCACTCTTAAAAATGACGTCATTTTTAACACATCTGTGCGTCTTCTTTGGGACAACGCACACTTGTGTTACTTTTCAACACCACACAAGATAATGACAATACATTTTAACATAACATGTTATTGTAACATACACTACCAGTTAAAAGTTTGGACACCCCTGATTGAATGTACTATGTTTTTAATTCTCTTAAAGCCATTTTGATCTAAAGGTTTATGCTTAAATGCTTGAAATTTGTTTCTCAGTCAAATATAAATAGTGAAGTTGATCCTATGTATGAATTTCTTTCCAAAGCCTTTGCCTCTCCATCAAGGCAAAGGGCGGCTACTTTAAAGAATCTAAAATATAAGATAGTTTTGATTTGTTTAAGTGCCCAAACTTTTGACTGCTAGTGTATGTTGTGTTGAAAAGTAACAAAAATGTGTGTTGTCCCAAAGAAGACACACAGATGTGTTAAAAATGACACATCCTTTTTAAGAGTGTTTCTCACACACAATTTGCAAACACGCTGACATCCTCTTTCTCTCACTCATTCTCTCACAATCACACACTCCCATTTATACAAGCTGTTTGTTTCAGGCATGCTGTGCAGCCAGGTCCTGGTTGATGAAGCGCCGTAGCCTCTCCAGGTACTGGCTGTAGAGCTCGATGTCGTTGTGACCGGCTCCCTCCACCCAGAGGGGCTCCACGGCCTTGGGACAGCGCTCAAACAGGGCCAGGCCGTGGGAGAAGTCAATCACTTCATCCTCCGTACCGTGGATGATCAGCACTGGGGACGGGATCTTTGACACCTTCTCGATGCTGGAAGAAACATGGTGGAAACGCAATTAATGCACAAACTGTGCTGCGGCGTGCAAGGTTTTATAAAACTCAGGAAATTGGATCGATCCATCCATCAATACTGACCAATAATGACAAACAGGCTGCATTTTAATGAACAGGTTTGAGATCCATTTAAACATATTGACAATGCAGCAAATAATAAACCTTCAGACATGTGATGTACGAAGGCATGCTGTGCATGCTGTCCCGTGAAGGAGACTTACTTGGGGAAGGCATCGAAACAGTATGTTTTCTTGGTGTCGGGGAAGGCAACTCTCATGCCAGAGGTGAGAGGGGAGTGGAGGACCACAGCAGCACACTCAAACCGTGATGCCAGGTCTACCGTGGGCACTGTGCCAATGCTCTGTCCGTACAGGATGATATTCTCAGGGCTGATGCCATACCTGGGACACACACGATTCATCACAGAACATCAGAACAAGAATCGCTTTTATTCGCCCAGTACAAGGTGCAAAAGGAATTTGATTTAGTTCATTGGTGCTGACATATGACAAGACAGTTACACAATACAGTATTAAATTAACTAATTTAAGGACCTCACATCTAGTGCAGACAAGGTATACTGTCTGACAGTAAACTAATCTAAACACACTTCAAGTATCTATTTAGAGCCAAAGAATTGTTGCAGTGTAGAGGAATTGGTATAGTTGGTAACAGTTGATATGCTTTACATCTATGTCAGTGTCCATACGCAGATCAGCTGAGTTGAGTCTGTCAGTGCAACATGAGAGGACATCCACCTATAGCCTTTGAAAGGCAATTTAACTCTGTTTCATATCGATAAAGTGTGAAAGAGATAGAGATAGAGCATGCTGATGCAGTGCCCGAAATTAACTTTTTGGTTAAACTGCCAAGTGCTGGCAAACTAAAAAAATTACCAAGTAATGCCAAGGATGATTTTTACTGGCCAAATTAATTAATATACATTTTTCATAGAAATATGTCACCTAACCTGTTTTCATTGCCATTTTGTGTACAGAATCAGGTAGTGTGTGAGTAGATTTAGAGTTTTAATTTAAAACTTGCTCACTCACTTATACTATAGATGTTGAGAGATGAGTCTTCATTTTTTGTTTTTAGTGGCCTCACACCTGCTATGTGTTGCCACCTGGGAACGTTAAGTTTCTATTAACATTAGGCTCGTTAACCATCCTGGCAGAGAAACAATAGGAAAAGTTTGCAGAATTTTAGATACTACTGTGTAGAGCCAGCATAAGGCAGCCAATCAACAGCCTGTTTGATAGAGAGCCATTATTTTGCTCTAAATTGATTGGCTCATGGTCAGAAAGAGTGTACAGTGGACAGCAGGGACAAAGTCTGAGAACAGGCAAGGCCAAAAGCTATATATAACTGAGCCAATCAAATGTTATCGTCTTAATAAGTTACTGGCCAATGTGGCGGGTGATCCTTACTGATTTATCCACCAAAGACAAAGTTACCGGCATTTGGCGCTTGGCAGCTGTTAATTTCGGACCCTGCATAGATGTTTTTTAGAAAAGTTTACCGAGATCGGAGGGCGTGCCAGGCAGCATCAATGTCTGCATAAAGGTTCTTCTCGGAGGGCTTGCCAGTGCTAACACCATAGCCTGAGTAATCGTAGGAGAAGATGTTGCAGTTGATGCGCGTGCCTAAGCCAATGTAGAAGCTACTCATCTGGCCCAGGTCTACTGCATTACCATGGGAAAACAACACTGTGAACCTGAGAGACAGACCAGAAGAGAAAGAGTTTAAGCAGGTAAGATGAAAGGCAGGGGCTTGAGGCAAAACAGAAAAACTGCTATTATGTATTTAAATGATGCGGCATCTCTGTTTGTAAGAACTGAGTAACTGCACAAGTATATTTAGGATGGCAAAATATGGGGCAGAATTGCATACGACTGCAAAGATCTGCCCCCTAAATCTAAAAAATACATTTGGTATAGAATGTTTGCATGGTGCAATATCATAAAGAAAACAGTTCTAGCACAAGAAGCAACGCAGACTATCCTATTCAAACCACAAGCAAAACAGAGACACGCAGGAATGTGATCCATCTATGCAGGCAGGTTCAGTCTCAAGGTGTTAAGGGAGTGCTGTGTGTCTCACCTGGCATTGGGGGCACAGCGAATGTACATGCATCCAACCCTGTTCCCTCGGCTAGACCTGGTCAGGAACACGTCCGTCACGTCCAGCTCTCTCTGGGAGTATTGGAACTCTGCCCTCTCCGTCAGATGCAGCTTCCACCTGCCCTCGCTGCTGCTGCTACCGCCTCCACCTCCACCCCCTCCACCTCCACCTCCACCTCCTCTGTCTCCTCCGCTACCACCGCCCAGCCGGGAGCGCAGTCCTGGGGCTCCAAGAGGTGGTACAGCAGCCCCAGTGCTGGGTCCAGAGGCTCCAGCTCCAGCTCCAGCTCCAGAACTTGGATCTGGGTCAGGCAGAAGGGCATAGGTGGGCTCTGGAGGGAGGAAAGCCAGTTTGGCTGCAATGCGGCTGGGGCAAGGGGGGCAGCAGAAGAGGCAGCATAGCTCTCGGATAGACAGACCGTTCATGTTCTGCTAGAGAAAGAACATGAGAGAGAGAAATTTTAAGGAAGAAGAACAGAAAAAGAACAGCAAAAAGTAATGTGTGGCTTTCTAATGTGTAACAGCTAGCCAGATTATTTTGGATATCCAAATATCTGTATACCTGGGTTCTGGATTCCCTGGGTCTTGAAATGGACTGGCACACAAGGGTGCCAATGTTTCCTGGTCTAGTCACTCAGCCTGCTGGATCTCAAAGATAAAGGCATGTTATGACATATTTTAAAATTATGAATTGACTCACCATGACACAATACACTACACAACTACACTACGTTGCACAACTATGTACAGTCAGGGAGACATGGCCACTTACTTTACCTGCTGGTTTTATGTAGCTACGCTGATATACAATAACAGATGACATAGTAAGGAACTACCCAAAGCCATCTTTCTTGTCCCGTTAAGTATGATATTTGGAGCTGAATAAAAGTCTACATACACTGGGCCAAATGAAAATAGCAAACTAGCATCAGATTTGTGAGGAAGAGAAAACTGAAAGGTATGTAGAGACACGATGAATTTACAATAGAATGGAACTGAGTGAGGGTTACATGGTTGGTTATTGCTGTGAGGGTTTTACAGCTCCTGTAAGCACGTAGCATTACTGCAAAAGTTATACACTTAACCACTATAGGATGATAAAATCTCACCACCGCATTGAGGTGATTCAGATGCACTGATGTGGCCATGGACACGGGTGACTGTCTACACCACCCCCACCACTCACACATACACAGAGAGCGAGAGGGACAGATTGTTACGCTAATGGTAATTTAGCTGGTTAATATCGCTGTTCATCTTTGACGTTGCGATATAAACCCGTAGCTTTATTTTTTTTCATCAAATTAACATACTATAAAAGGTAGAATACAACTAGACAGAGAGTAGAGCGGCAGACTGCTGCTGTTAATGGACACTGGACATTGTGCACGTTAATGCTAGCTAACATTAAGTGTCAAAATATCATCCGCTACCGTTATCGTTAGCAAGGCAACTAGCTAGCGGTGGCTAGCTTGCTAGCACGCTAGCTTTAAAGCTAGCTACTTACCAATTCACAATGGGTAGACAGACAAGCTAGTGTGCCCCTATATGTACACAAAAGCAGCACAATACTTCGAAAATCCTTCCTGTGTCTTGACATGGATGATTTAACTCAAGTATACTGACAGCTGTCGGTGGCTAGCTAACTAGAATTCATGGCAACCAGATTTTTTTTCTGCCACAGTCCGAGTAAACCCGGAAGTGACGTAAAAAGCGTAATCTCTATCCGTTAGTGAAATCAATACGTTTTACTAAACTTCATCATCTTTTACAAAGTGATGAAATGTTTCTGTTTTCTACAATAAATATAGGATACTGTCGCCCATGTAGCCTGGAATATTGTGAATGTGGTTTGTTGCTATAGGTATTTTATTAGGCTATTTCGCATTTTGCAAAATAAATGTCTTTACATTAGACCACTGATTTACAACTTCAATGAATAGGCTATCACCAAACACATTTTTTTTTTATCAGTAAACAATAAAATGAATGCGTGTGTGTGTGTGTGTGTGTGTGTGTGTGTGTGTGTGTGCGTGTGTGCGTGTGTGTGTGTGTGTGAGAGAGAGAGAGAGAGAGAGAGAGAGAGAGAGAGAGAGAGAGAGAGGGGAGCTGGAGAGAGAGAGATACAGAGAGAGAGAGAGAGAGAGAGAGGGGTCCTCCATTCATCATTGATCCACTGCAGGACTCTGTGTTTCAGGATGTGTGAATTATGGGCCCCTGCTGTCACTATGCTTGCTCTGCGCTGGACATTCCACCTCGCCACTGTAAATTAAAAAAAGGAGAGTAGATTATGCTGACTATTGATTTCAAAATCGTAGCTTATTGGTGGAGAAAGTGCAGTGCCGGTTCTCCTGGCGGAAGACTTTAATATAGTCAATGGGAAATTGCAGGATTTGGGATTTGGCTGGGGTCTGAGCAAGGCTAACCGTAAAGAAAACCTTCAGTCTGGATTATAGAGAATTCCGATAGGGTGCTATTTAGCAATTTCATTGGTTAGACTACGGGCGCTCTTTCTCCGGGGAGAAAAAGCCTTTTGTAGTTGACTGGGCGTTTTGGACGCGCTCGGGAAACGGTGATGCTACGGCGACGCGCAGAAATCGTAGAGGGAAGAGACAGGTGAGGTGCGGCTGAGGAGCTGCTGTTATTTAAGAGAGGCTTTGGGTACCGAGAGCCGTGGTATCCATCCCCCTTTTCTCCACAGAGAGGAAGAAGAGCGACCGGAGAGGGCGAATTGGCAATTGGCACCTGTCACAGCCTCCCTACCTGGCCATCTGGCACGGTGAGTGGGCCAAATGGTGGGAGTCGGGCGAGATTGAGAGATGGATGAGTGTGAGGAAGACGGGGGGTGAGGGGTGGGGGGTTGTTGAACAGGTACAGGCTATATGGCATGTGCGCAATTTTATTACTGCCACCAAACGCGATGCTGCATTAGAGAGGCTGCTCCGGGTTAGGCAGTAGATGATGCCTCAGTGGCACCGTCTGGACCTTTGTGGACATGAAGTGTTCTTTGTGTCTGCTGCAACTGTTAGCCTGCGTTTTAGTTTCATTTGCATAATTATGTCTGAGATTATTGTTCTTTCACATGTTGCACGGGATGCTTACAATGCTTCCATCTTTTTAGGAAGGCTTTGGTTTGCTGTGGTGTTCCAGCACAGAGGGATCGCAATACTTGTACATTATAACACTGCATTACAAGGGCAAGCACAAAGCCTGGTGGAAATTCTTATTTAGATCACGACCTGGATCATAGGTGATTATAAGGATGATTGTTGTGAAATGTTGTGTTTAACAGTTCCCCCTGTGCGGAATAATGATGTTTTATTAATTGTGTGATTGTAAGGTTCCCTGTCAATAAGACTAAAGGTCAGATGTGCTGATTTGCCAGCCATAAAGCCAATTGATTAGGTCATTACTCCCTCAGAGTAGAGTAACAGGAGTTCCATGGTAGACGCAGAGAGCAATCTATTATGTAAAATGTGAGAACTAAGGAAAAAAGATAAGTCATAAGTGATTCAATCAGACACGCATGCTCTCTGCTAATGCCATGGCATTTCTACTTTAGATAGTTGGTGTCAATGCAGACACCTAGCCTAACTGAAGAGGGAAACTATAAGTGAAAAAAGAGAGTGAACAATCTAAAATATATCCTTTGTCCAAAATGTGACTCCCACTTACAATATCTTATCACCCAAATTGCCTATAACCGCACTGTACATTCTGCCTTAACAACCTTGGTGGTCCCAGTAAAATGCTCACCTTCCTGCTGCCCCAGCTTTTGTTGAGGTGATTTAGTAGTTATATGTAATTTATTGTTTACAACTTCCTCCTTCACACTAAAAGCTATCAAGTTCCACAGAAGGACTATAACAGCCCCCAGCTGCTGCTGTTTATGTTTGTGTTTCTGTTTGAGTTGGAGGGCAAAAAGAGGAGGTGGTTGGAGCCAAAAAACAAGAGGAGAGGGAGGAGAGTGACAGACAGAAACACAGACAGACAGATTGGGGGATACAAAGGATAAGGTGTGGCAGACAGCAATCTGGCATAGGCTACAAGGGGATAAACAGGGTATGTAAAAGACAGACAGAAGAAGGGAAGGGAGAAGATAGACACAGAGCAGAAATCACAGAGTGAAGGAGCAGCGAGCCGCAGACAGACAGTCTGAGCGGGTGTGAATGGTCTCCCTGTTATCCCCGCTGCCCACACAGACAGCCACACAGCAGCCGTGTGAGCAGGTGCTAACCCCACCACACAGCAACCGCAGGGAACAACAGGTGCAGCCACTGTTTCCTTTGGACTCCCTTTGGAAGGCGGTCTAACACCCCTCCATCACAAACATACAGGAATACAGCAATACCAAAACAAAGGCCTTCTAACAGCAAAATACCCACCTCCATACTGCCCAACACTAAGTAGCAAGTAAAAGGACACTTCAATCCACATGTAGGAACATAGCATGTACAGGCCAGGCTTGAGTGATTCAATTAAAAAATTAATTATGCCGCAAACAAAGTTGGAGCCACTTGAACCAATAACGCAGAGCAGGCTGCAGGTAAAAGCAATCTAGAGAGCCTCGGGGTGAGACAGCTGCCCACAGGGACATTTAATGAGCTCTATTGATCACATAGGACCCTATTCAATCACACATGCTAAGGTGAAACCAGGGCCTCTCAAGCACAGAAAAAAATTTGATTGGGTTGTTAGCTTTGGATTTTCAGAATTCGGCTACTCACAAAGAGAGTAAATCAACCGCATATTAATGTGTGGGGGGTTGCTGAGAGCCCTTTTCTACAGACTGTTTAGAATGACAGTCCTGGATTTTGTGTGTGTGTGTGTGTGTGTGTGTGTGTGTGTGTGTGTGTGTGTGTGTGTGTGTTAAATAGAGTGAGATGAAAGAGAGAAGGGGATGTGGGAAAGAGAGAGATGTTACCGAACAGCTTCTCCGTTGGCTGTTCCTATCGCCAAGAGAATACGTCAAGAAATCGGTGACAAATTGCCTCTCTTTACCTCTGGTACACACAGAACGACACTGACTGACTGAAATACTCTTGGTTGTAATACTGTTGGGCTTTAAGCCGCAGAGCTAGTAAACGTGCAAATTCTCATTTCTACTTATCGCTTTTTCCTCATTCATATCAGAGAATGGGATTGATTCATTTTCTTTTTGAAAAACCCAGGCATATTAAAAAACCCAAGACGCTGTTGAATTGAACGCTGCTCTTAAGTTTTGTCAATCAATTAAACATATAATTACTGCAGCTCTCTTTGTTTTCACACTCTGGAGATAGCTCCCTCCCACTGCTCTGCTTATCTATGAAGTAATGCCAACGTACATTCGTTTGATGTCTAGATGAACTTTAAGTCACTTCCAAAAGATTCTATATCAACTCCCATCTGCCCTAAACGTAACCGCCCCTCTCTCTGTTTTAGAAAGTAGGGCTGTTAAGGATTATTCATTTATCTGAGGCCAAGATATGTGAAATAAAGCAAAGTCGTGTCTAATGTCAAGAGATTTGAAGGAATGCTTATTTTCCTCAAAAGTAGCTGGATATCTTTTGAGGTTCCAATTTCACACAGAGTCCAGTATTTATCTGGTGGTAGGGTGGGCCTCTTTAGCACAAAATCAACACTTTAAAAGGGAGCTGAGTCCATATACCTCAGGGTAGTGAGATCAGAGGGACCTAGCTGGGCAGGCATCTGCTGGGTGACCTATTCCAGCGGGGTCCTCAGAGCAAGGACCTCAGGGAGTCATTCCTCAGGATTAAGGGGCCAGAGGTTCAGGACTCACGCTGGCACGCCTTCTTCTGCCTGTCAGGAGCTAGCTCTTTTATCAAGACAGGTATTCAAAATAAACTGGCTTATGTAAAACATTCTCTGTGATGACATGAAAGGCCTCCATTAGCCTAATGGAGCCTTTTCAACAAGTCCTTTCAGATGTTTTGACAAGAGAGGAGCAGTGTCAAGGAAATAGCCATCATAGAAGCTGCGGAGCTCTACCTGTGACAGACTCTTCCTTAGTGCCAGAAATTGTACAGTATGCGATAAATGTGGTTCAGGTGGTTAGGAAGCTGGACCGTCTGGATGTGGTTGCTGCATCGGCCACACATATTGCGTTACAGTGCCTTGAAGTAGTTTCCGATGAAAAGACTTCTCATACACAGTGCTGAACTGTAGCTATTCATCTTCAGTTTTATGGTCCTCTGTCATCATTGATTCCTCCCCTGAGGTGCAGCCTGTTGTCAATGCATCCCCGTGCACATTGTGTGGTCTCTGCACGTTACACAGCGATGCCAACACGTGTTCATTTTTTAGCATATTGTTCTGCCTTCCCTATTACCTTAGCAACACCTCTAAAACACCCGCTTTGTCAGAGTCAGGTAGATAACAGCATAGAGATGATGGGTAAAGGCGTGAGCATGTAGTGCGTACGTGTGTACGTGTGTGTGTGTGTGTGTGTGTGTGTGTGCTGTAGTGTATGTGCAGGTGATAGGTGGGTGTTATATTGAGGAACTAGAATCTTGAATGTTTTCTCTTCAAGGCTGGTTGAATGAAGCAGCAGTGTCTATTGGGCTGAATTAGATTTTCTAAGATAACTGTAAAATGTAGAAGGAAGCCATGAAGTGTATCAGAGCTGTTGAAATTGCCAATAGTAAAGACTAAGACCTGGCTTGACTGTCTTATCTTCACCAGTTGGCTCGTGACTCAAATAAACCTGTCTCTTCACTTTGCATGCAGTCAGTCCACACGTTAAACTGCCTGTCAAATTGCTTGTGATATCACAGCCGTTTCTACTCAGAAAGATAGTGGTATTCTAATTTCTTGCCTTCTGTGACCTCATTTACATGATAAAATGACCGTCCACTTCATGCTTTCACCGAAACACACACAGGCACACACGCACACGCACACACACACACACATACACATACACATACACACAGACAAAAGACACAAATAACAAAGTAACCTTTTCACAAATGCCACTGCTGTGCCACTTGACTTTTTACTTCTTTGCACAAAATTAATGGAAGTATATAGATTTCTTGGAAGGTTGGTCTACTCATATTTTGCTGCTTTTGTTGTCCAACAAATTCAGCAAGCACCTAAGCCAAAGCCAGGCTTTAGTTATGGCAGCTTAGCCAGAGGGATTTGGAGGACTTTTTTATTGGAAGATAAAGGCGCAGCCGAGTCCTTTGTCTCTCAGCTACTCGAGATGGTTTTGTAGCCTGATGAAGCTTTGTTGTGGCTAATCTGTCTCTCTCCTTCTTCCTGTCCTCTCCTCCACCCATCCCTTCTTTGCGCAAACACAACTTTTCGCTTTTAATTATGGCTTTTCATCTGGGGCCCAGTCACAACTGAGAGGAGAGGAGCAAAGCAGAGCAGAAACACAATTATACCTGCGAGGGGGAGAGAGGGCTCTCGGGGGAGGTGTCGTCTCTGTGTTCTGCAGGTATATGTGCGTGTGTGTGTGCATGCATGTGTATGGCGTGTGTGTGTGTGTGTGTGTGTGTGTGTGCGATTGTGCATGCAAGTGTGTACGTACATGCGTATGCGTGTCAATCTACAAGCAGGTAGTGTGGCATTTCGGTATCTGTTGTGTAGACCACCTATTGTGAGCTGTGATCCTCTTAGCAGGCTGCTGCCAAAAGAGCTATATTTACCCTTATTACTGGTGATCACAGCACACAGAACATGTTGGGAATATGAGCTACCTTGCATCCCATGGCTCCTTCTACACCAGCACCAGAATCTCCTCTAACAGGGTATGAGATATGGTAATGGCTGCCACGTTGAGCCTATTTAGCATGTCCGTTGTTGAAGTGGAAAAATAAAAGGCAGGGAAATGATGAGCTGCGGTCAGTGAAAAACAGAAGTCAAAGAAACCACCAATGTAATAAAAAAAACAGTGATATTTTCAGTTGGTGTCAGTTTACATTTTATTTTCATGAAAAAGCGCTCCAATTTTCATGTAATATCCTGAGGCTGATTCTACTTACTGCTGCATATTAGGAATATATATCACAGAGATTAGCGTAAAAGATGGGTAAGCTCTCTTACGCAAATGAAAAGGTGTGTAAACTGTCGCCTCTGTGAGCATGCTCCCCGGAGACAGATGCCATGGACTACACCTTGTACAGTACAGAGTGCACCATTAACGCTGCATGACACAACAGCATTAAAACAGGTCAAATTCATAGATGTAAGCCCTTTTCATTGTTGTGCAATTAGGCTGCATCTTCCTCGCTGGTGCATGTGGCGGGTGTGTGTGCGTGTGTGTGTGCGCTCGACTCTGTGCTCATAGTGTGTGTCTGAGTGTGTGTGCTGCATACTCATGTGCTCGCCTCCAGCTCAGAGCTGTGCAGTGAATGTATATGTGCTTACTGCAGTCAAGCTCTGGTTAGTAACGTTTGCCCTTGCTGCAGCTTCGTACAGCACCATAAATGTGTGTGTGTGTGTGTGTGTGTGTGTGTGTGTGTGTGTGTCTGTGCGTGTGCATGTTGGTTTCTGTGTGTGAGAGAACGTGCATTGCTGTCTCAGTGCAGCATCATAAATGCATACAATACAACGCCTTTTTTGCAGCCCAACATTTTGTCTTATCCGAGCCGAGTGTTTGTGATTGATTGGTGTGCACCTACATTTTTGTGCTGTGCGAAGACTCATAAGTATGTGCATGTCCACTATCCAGAAGCTGTTAACTAGCTGCATCCATATAGGCTGCTGTGTGTCCATCAGGAGCAGCAATATAGCTTCAGGCAGAAGGCCTGATTGGAAGAGAAGTCTGAGGGGAGATGGAGCTCTCTAGCTGGCTAGACTCCAGCTCTGTCCATCCTATTTTAATTACCTATGGCACACACCCAGGGGAATATCTCCCTACCTCGCTGTCTGTATCTTTCTCTCTTCTCTCCTCTCTTTTCCTTCTTCTCCATTCTGTCTCTCCACTGCTATCTCCTCTCTCTCTCTCTCTCTCTCTCTCTCTCTCTCTTTCTTTCTCTCTCTCTCTCTATCTCACACACACACACAAATACACACACACATACACACACCAAATAGCACATGACCTAATAGCGCGCAGCTGCATCAAAGGCCTATGCAGAGGTAACCTTTGCATTAGCATATAAATGACCCTGTAGATTGAATAGTGTATTAGGATATTTAACTGCAAAAAGGCAGATTCCCTTAACTCCGATTAGACCTGCTCTGAGGAGACAGGCAGCCACTTGAGGGAATATCGCCTCCACCTTGATAAGATAAAGACATGACACAGTGATTCCACTGCTGAAGACAGAGAGAGTGGGTATGTGTGTGTGTGTGTGTGTGTGTGTGTGTGTGTGTGTGTGTGTGTGTGTGTGTGTGTATTTGTGCTTACCTAGGTGTGTGTGTGTGTGTGTGTGTGCGCGCATACATGAATGTGAACAAAGTGAACAGGTCTGTGTGTCTGGATAAACATGCGTGTGTTTTTTTCTACGGTTTCTCCACCCTATTTGGTTTGACACCATGTGGCTCATTCTGTGCCAACGGTGCCAGCTGTTAAAGGAGATTTCTGGTAGCATTGGCCTCATTCCCATGGTGGCCATTTTGAACAAGCCACACTCGGAAACTCTACCTGGAGATTGGCATAGCTATATGTAAGACTAGCATTACTTCAACACATAAGGGAGGACTTATAACAGCTATTAAATTAGCTAGCAATCATGGGAACAACAATTACGACTTCCTGAATTTAGCAGTTAGCTAGCTTATTAGCTAGTTCTACTAGATAGATAGGCTCTGGTGACTAGGTATGGTGAGCCAAATATATGACATTAAAATGTGTAGGCATATCTTTTCATATATTTTCTCATCTTTAAAGTTTGTATGATGTGTATCTTGATACTTTCTCTTCCGAGCAGAGTGTGATATAATTTCAAAATGGCCACTGTGGGAATAAGATCCATTGGACACTTCAATCAGTATTTGGTAACACAGACTAACTTTGACTTAAAGCTAGAAGCTTGAGATCTGAGACGCAAATCATATCTGATACTCAAATCTTTAAATGCACAGCTTGGAGTTGCTCGATGGGCAAGGTATGAGAGATTGACTGTGTGGAGTCATACAGTGTTTGAACCTTTGCATCCAAATCACCACTATATTAAAGTTATCCAGAAAACCAGAAAATACACCATGGCCAGAAAATCATTCTGAATTCTGTCACAGTTACCTTTTCATTTTCCCCTTTCAATTATCTGTGTGATGTCACAGTTTTTAGGGGGCAGACCCTTCACTCTTACAGGAGACAATGTAATGTAAAGCAGTGATGCAGTTCAGTAAATTGTCAGAGGGGATAGGAATGACTTAGAAGCTTAATATTCAGTGGAATTCTGCTTTAAGTCCATTAATGAAGCTATAGTGCTTGTAGGGTGGAGTATAGAAGTGTGAAGGTGACCCACTTCTCCCAGTTTAGCCCTTGTCTGTGTGTCTACCCTCAGGCCATACAGCTTTATTCAGGGCTTTTAACCTGCATACTCTCCTCAAGGAGCAGGCCTCTTACAAATGAGAGGAGGGTAAGACGGATGCTGTGCCAGAGTTGTTTCCCGTCTTGATGTTGATATATCATGTCTGTTTTTTGACAGTTTAAATTTTTTAGAACCTGACTTTAACTTTCTCGACTCATCTATGTGTTATTTTAAATCATCCTGTCATGATAATCACGTAGAGTGGAAGTCTAAGGACCACACTGGGGAATAAGCGTTTTTAATAAAAATGAAGTAATCCTCTGCACACAGACATGCATGTGTGCTTCTTTTTTCCCAAAATCAAGTCAAGTGTGACCACTTGCCTCATGTTACAGTAAAGATGCAGCGCTTGAATGGTTTTTAAGTGAACACAGAACAATGAACATCCAACTGGCTCATTCAGAATGATTGATTCGGCCAAAATATTGAATATTTGTCTTGTGGAGGGGGAACCCCATGGACAAAGGCTTAGCAATGAGTGTCATCTCAAAGTATATGTCTAATCAGTCCATTGTCGTGTTATCTATCACTACATTCCATTGTTTACCTATTGATTTGAAATGAGCTATATTGGCTAACCAATGTGTGGATGATGTGGAGACAAAATGATTTCTGCTCCCCCATCCCCCTCCTTACTGAGAGAGTACTGAGAGAGTGGGGACCCCAGCACCCCCCCTCCCTTGTGTGTGTGTGTGTGTGTGTGTGTGTGTGTGTGTGTGTGTGTGTTCATATATGTGTGCGTGTGTGTGTGTGTGTGTACATCTATTTGAATGAATGCATGCGTGTGCATATGTGCATGTATTAGTGTGTGTGTGCATGTGCGCGTGCGTGCACGTATGCACGCGTATGTGCACGTGTACATGTTAGAAGGCGAACCCACCCTCTTTCCTTTTACATCTACTGCAATAGAACGTCTCTGCTTAGCTTTGCTATCGGTTGCTACGGTAACAAAGGCACAGAGTAGAGTGGCTGCAGCAGCTAAACAGAGAGAGAGAGACAGAGAGAGAGAGACAGAGGGAAAGATTTTTCTTTTGCCTGTAGGCCTAATCACAAGGACAGATTCCATGCAGTGCATCAGAACATACAGTTCTGTTATAGTGAAGACCCAGTGTCAGGACCATGGAGAGATATGATGAGAATTTTCTTCTTCGGGTTTCTGTTATGCATACACACACACACACACACACACACCAAGGGATTAATTAATGGCTGTACTGTAGTGGAGTGCAGCACAGGTCATGGCTCAGGCATCTAGAGTGTGGTGCTTGCAGCATCAGTGGTATGGGGGTTTGGTTAGCAGCACGTCTGCGCCTCGAAAAGGAATGCTGTAGCCCTTTTGTATTTATGTCTCACAGTGTTTCCTAGTGGTCAGTAAATTACCCTGCTCTTCAGTGTGGAAATAGAACGCCGCTCTTTATTCTGCCCGTGTTTAATAAGAGCAGAGTGTATTGATCTTTCTCAGTGGCTTTAATAGTTTAGAGGCCTTGTACAAATATGAGCACCCCCACATATACACTCAAGGCCACTGAGGCATTTTAAGACTGGTTACTTGGAAAATATTAAATAGACATCATTTCTTTACACAGTTTAACTTCATAGTTTGTTGGCATACTGTATTAGATGTGAGGGCCACCGCCTGGGAATGTACAAACCTCCGCCATGTTGCTTACTCCCGGCCAGTCCTTTGAGATCAGTTATGCAAGGTGAACAAGGACGCATTGGAGAAAACAACTTTATGAAATGGAACGCAGTCCCAGCCGCCTGATGAGGACAAAACATATGGACAAACTGATAAGGGGTGAAAGCAGGTGATTATGCTGCTGCAGCTGACCTGCTGATTGGTTAATGATGTGAGTGTTAGCAGGTGATTTGCTAATGGGGTGCGTGATGAGGCTAGATTACTCTGTGTGGCTGTCACCATCATTACATGCATCCCATGATAACCGTGTCGGTGTCACACCATTTAATCCCATCACACAAACATGATCTGATAGACCGTAGCAAATAACATAATAGCCTTTCTCTCTTTTCTTCACTCATTGACTCTCTTTCCTTTCTTTCTTTCTTTCTGTCTTTCTCTCGTTCGTTCTTTCTTTCTGTCCCGCTTTCTGTGTCTTACAGCATGATGAGCTGTGAGTCTACAGCCTGTCTGTTTGGAAGCGGAATCCCTCTTTCCCTCTTTTGCTCTTTTACACACACCATCTCTGTCTTTCATCCTTCATCTCCTGCTTTCTTCTGGCTCAGCAGGGAAAACTCGGTGCCTTTGATAACCAAAAGTCAATCCCATTTCAGTAGCCCACAGCGTTTTGCAAAATGCTGCCTTTGTTACGGCACTAGCCAGCAGAGCTCAGCGATACACTGCCATTGGCCCAGATCTGATGTTTTATCTTATGAATCAATAGCCTTAATCGATACACACTCTAATGAGGATGCTTCATCAATGATTGGCCGTGGGGTTTTAGTGTGTTGCATGGGCAGACTGTTAGCAAGTGTGTTTGTGTGTGTATATGTGTGTGTGTGTGTGAGAGAGAGAGAGAGAGAGAGAGAGAGAGAGAGAGAGGAAAGAAGGATGCCCAGTTTTAATTTGACCAGGCTAGTTTACTGTGTGTAACCATATGAAGCCTAATCTCACTTGAACACATGCTCCATTTAATTCCTTCTCAATTCCATCTATTCGGGGCGAAAGAATTACATTTTAGGTTCAGACGTCAAATTTGGATCCCTCTTATAAATTGACTCTAATGAAATGGCGCTGACCCTAACCCTGACTCAATCAGTTCTAGTCTAGGGAATCCCAATGGAGAGTCAGATGAAACAAACCTCCCCTCGGGGCGCTTCCAATGCGTCTGATGAAGAGAAGGCTTAGAGATTTCAAACCTGCAACCTCTGGGCTTGAATCTCATTTGAAGTGGCCCCCAGAGTGAAGTCTGCAGCCCACATCGCCTCACTGCTGCCTTCGAACCTGTCATTCAAACTGCAATGTGCTTATCATGCATAGTCTGCATTGTGTGTGTGTGTGTGTGTGTGTGTGTGTGTGTGTCATGCTTGTGTTACATCTGTGTGCATCTCTGTGTGAGCTTCAGATAGCAGTTGTCATCACCTTAGCAACAAACGCAGCTACCTCACTACCTGGCGTTCTATCTCTTTGAAAACGGTCGTCGGGATTTTATCTGGACACAGACAAGCAGAAAGATAGAAGGAAAGAGAAATGAAGGGAGGAGGTGATGGAGGGAGAGAGAGGGAGGGAGGATGAAAGGAGAAAAGTGGGGGATGGGGAACATGGCATTCAGGGTGATTTGTCGGGAACAGCATAAATATCGCTCACATCCTTTCTTCGCTTTCTAGCCTTTCTTTCCATTTGTGTTGCATCAAACTCTACATTTTCCAGGACTTTCCACAGCAGCCAACACAAAAGCGTTTTGCTCTCATTTGTCTTATCTTTCCCTGGCTTCTCTTTACGTCTCCTTTTCCCTTTCAAAGCGTTCTTACATCAAAGACAGTACATCCTGCTGCACAGACCTATCTTTTTCAAGTGTAGCTCAGCCACAGCGGAGATTCGGGATTTTAAGTAAATGCATAGAAATGCTATTACATTTAAGCATGTGTGGGTGTGATGGCGTGTCTGCCGCAATTTATGTCTGGCAGTAACTTATCTGCAGCAATGTTATTCCACTGTCTCGGTTTTATAGGTGAAAGAGATGCTGATGTACGGCACGGTGATGGCTTGCAGTTGGCTGTTTGACCCTTTTGTGTGTGTGTGCGTGTGTGTGCGTGTGTGTGTTTGCGCGCATGTATTTTTGACCATATGACCCTCTCGTGGCCTCTGAGTGTTTTTTAAAGACCTGAATCTGTTTCCTCCCTTTTCCTTACCCCTGATTCAGGGAATTCTTGAACTCTGACCCTTAGAGAGGGATGAAAGATTGTCCAGCTGACCCCCCCCCCTCTTTCCCCTCATCCCTCCCTTTTCTAACCTGACTGTCTGACTTTTAAAGACCAGCTTTTCCTTTTTCAGGACTAATTACCAGTTATACAGCCTCCATATGGCCGTATAGAAACACAATTAGTAAAAGGAACATTACCACCCAAAGCGGCTTTGTAATTCTGTGTGTATTGTCCCTTCGTGTGGTATATGGCTTTGAGAATTACATTCAATTCAAACTGTTTTACAATGGAGTGACATTTCATACAATAGATCCACATTACATCTCCAAGCAGACAATGGGAGCACATTAGCTCCCTGCTGAAGCCAGGTTGGTGGCAGCAGTCTGCTGGACTTCTGACCCTGCCCTCACATGCTTTCATGCACTTCTGCACACACGCACACGCCACACACACACACACACACACACACACACACACAGACCTGTCAGTCAATTCTTATATGGCTAGAAATCTGTCAAAATGCCAATACATACATACACACACACGCACGTACGCACACACATGCACATGCACACACACTGGTCAATGAAATTTTTCTCTCCTCTCTCTCTGTTAACAGTGCATGTGCTCTGCTGCCATGGCGACCATGGCTCCTCCCCTCACATTTCTTCTCCTGCTGCTTCAACTGGCTGATGGCTCATTCCCAGAGGAACCCAGTCCACTCAGCTACGCTCCCTTAGAGGGTATGTGTCCTTTCCTCTGTTTGTGTGTGTGTGTGTGTGTGTGTGTGTGTGTGTGTGTGTGCACAGCATTGATGAATGGCTCCATGGAGAATGTGGGGATGCGGGGTCAAGGGTCACAGCCTTGGTGTGGAACTGCTTTAGAGCAACCATGGCTTACAGATAAATAAGGAGAATTCTCTCCATCTCTCCCTGACAGCATAGAAGGAGACCAGAAAAGAGGGACAAGGAAGAAAGAAAGAAAGAAAGAAAGAAAGAAAGAAAGAAAAAGGAGATTGTGAGGAATGGTGGAATATGGAAAAAGCGGGAGACAATTGGATGGGAAGGTGGAAATGACGAGAGAGAAGGCTGAGGATGGAAGAGAGGTGATGGTGGAGAGAGAGGGAGGAGACAGGTGGAGATGGATAGCTATGTCCTCTCTCCTCCCCTGCAGTCAAGGACAATGAGACATTTCCCCACTCTGTCTCCTGATGATGAGGGCTCCCTATGGAGACCGTGCATCACATTGTCCTCTTCTAAACTTACCCATAGTCTGATATAGCCTCTCTCGCTCCCTCTATCCCATCCCTCCTCCTGTCTCTGCTCTGTCCAACATCTGTCTAAAATGTACCAGGAGGAACCACCATGCTCACAATAATGTAATATCAATATATAAGTTCACAATAATATAACAATAATTATGACCCACCATGGAGCTGCATAGATCAATGCCAGCAAAAACCACTGAGAGGATGAAAGTGGGTCAATGTGACATGACTGCTAGGCTATTTGTCAGCTCTTTCTCTGCCCGTTTTCTCTGTTTTCCTAAACAAATATAGCAAGGATGAGCGTAGACAGTTAAAGTGGAGGTTAGAGAAGCTGACTCGTGACCTGATGGAGTTCATTGGCCGGAGTAGATGAGTAAATATGGAAGGGGGAATTGTTGAAGTGCCCTTGAGCAAGGTAAAATGTGTTCTTAGGCAATGTATCTGGTTGAGTAAGTGTGTCAAAGTGTCTCTCTCTCTGTCTGTATCTGTGCATGTCAGTGGTGAGGAGGTATCCAGTGTTCTTGGGCAGAGCTCATCGTTCCGCTCAGAGACAGGAGCTGCACATCCAGACCATCCTCCAAGTCAACCGTACGCTCTACATAGGAGCCAGGTAACCAACGGCAACCATCTCCAACAGTGTGCTAGTGCTGCGTAGACTTTAATATCCTTTGCTTTCATTTATTGTCACAGCTTCCATCTGCTGTGCCACTTTGTGGAAGCCATTTTGCATTCGTCCTAGTGAGGATGTACGTAAAGTTAGTTGGGGATGCGAAATGTTACAAGTGAAAGTTTGTTTATGTTACTGTTACGGTTAATACAGTACATGTACATATGGACTTGTTTTATTGTTTAATCCCATTGTGACTGTTGTGTTATGTGCTGATTATATTTACACTGATGTGTTTGTGTGTTTTGTAGAGATGATTTGTACAGAGTGGAGCTGGATAACATGGCAGGTGATGAGATGTTCTACAGCAAGGTGAGACCCTCATTTTCTTGCACACACAGACACAAAGACACACACACACTAATATACTGAACATATGTACATATATAATATGCATATGTTCTGACTGTGGTATATTCCTTTGGCAGAAGCGGACGTGGGAATCCAATAAGAACGACATTCGAGTATGCCGGATGAAGGGCAAACATGAGGTCAGTTATCACACTGATACACACTGATGCTCTCACACACACATACACTGCAAAAAAAGTCCATATTAGCAAGTAATTTAGTCTCATATTCAGCTTTCAGATCTTATTTTTCTTAAACCAAGAGAAAAATTCTGCCAATGGAGTGAGATAACTCCACTTGTTTCCAATGCAGTTTCACTTGTTTCAGGAATTTTCTAGAAATGAGTGTCAGTATCTTGAAACGAGTAAGAATAAGGCAGATCACTGCACTACTATAGAAACTGACACTAGATTCTACAAAATTCTTGAAACAAGTTGAGTAGCATTGGAAACAAATGAAATTATCTAACCACACTGGCAGATTTTTTCACTTATTTTAAGAATTACGATTTTAGGACTCAATAATAGACTAAATGACTTGTTAAGACGGAGATTTTTTGCAGTGTGCACATATACGCAGACATGCACACACACTGACTTTGAGATCTAGTCTTACATGCATCTACACTATCTACACCATCACACGCATGGACAGACACAGCAGCTGTTACAGAAACCATATCTCCTTTGGGCGCACCTGCATATGCCTGCCCACCTACCCGCAGACATATTTACAGAAATCTGATCTTGTTGATACAGAATCAGCACATCGCTTAATCACACTAGCTCAGGGAAACATTAGACCCAGACCCACCAGACCCAAAAACTGTCCATCCTGAAGTTTGAAACCCTACCTCGCACACCTGCACAATGTGCGCTTTCTTTATATATCTCATTCGTAGCCTGTGGGGAAGATGGGCAAGTTGAACAATTTTGTCTGTATAGAAAGCGATAGTTGACATTGGTCTGAGATGTGAAGGGAATGTGATCAAATCCACAAGAGAAAAAGACTCCACGGGATTGAGTGGATGGGATGGTAGCCTGGTTGACAGGCTTTACGCTAAAATATCAGCTTTATTGTATAAATGTGGCTCTGCCGCGGGCAGAATCCAATCTGGGCGGACTGGTAGAAAAAGAAAAAAGAAGCAACTGGAAACATTAGAGAGGAAACTGAGCAGAGAGAGTGACACAGCCTCAGGGAGGGAACTGTAATTGAAATCAGTCGAGGTAGAGGAGAGAGGCAGGGATGGGATGTGCGTGGGCAGAGGGAACTGTGGAAGAAACACATGGGGGGATAGGCAGCCACCAGGTAGTAAGAAAAACAGAGAGGGGAAAACAAGGGGAAAAGAGAACGGTGTTTGCTTCAAAGAACACAGGAGAAGGAGAGGGGAAAAAAAGTGCATCAACGTTTTGAGGAAGGGGGATGACAGACAGGTGGGGAAAGAGTAGAGGGATGAAGAGAGCATGAAAGGGGGAGGAAGAGAGAGAGAGAGGTGAACTAGAACATGTCAGCTAGAGCCCTCTAACTGAGGTGAAGAGGCGAGGTCAGATTGTAACGCTCTGGGTAAAAGGCTTTAGGAGCCTTTTAAGAATTTGGATACTACATTACCATGATACCATACAAATGCCATCGCACCTTTAAGCAAGACATTTAAATCCAGACAGGTTCCAGCAAGTTTAGTGTCACCTGCTCCGGTGTACCTATGACTATGTATGTGATTAGATAAACAATCAAGGGCTAAATCAACAGCTTCCACTGCGAAGACTGCCATCAAGTGCTCATCCTGTTCCGTTTCTCCAGATGGGGTGTTGTTGAGGGTGTTATTTCCCCCCGAGGATTGTTTTAAGCTGCGTTCTTCATCACTCACAATGGTAGTCTTTATGCTCCGACTGGTAGTTTTGAGCTTAGCTTTGGTGCAAAACAGTCTTTTTCAAGGTGCCCTGTACCTTATGATTTTCTCCCCCTCTCTAATCTTTTTCTTTTGTGCTTTTTTTTTTTGTTTTGTTTTCTTCGTTGCAGGGAGAGTGCCGTAATTTCATCAAGGTTTTACTCAGCCAGCATGGCGGCCTGTTTGTGTGTGGGACAAACGCCTTCAACCCGCTGTGCGCCAACTACACTGTTAGTACCCGTCTATCTGTCTGTCTGTCAGTCATTCGGGGCGTCTGTCTTCCCATCTGCTTCTCTATAATATTTTTCCTCTACTGTGTTGCAGAGAGACACTCTAGAAATGGTGGGAGAGCCTGTCAGTGGAATGGCACGGTGCCCGTATGACCCTCGCCACGCCAATGTGGCTTTATTTGCAGGTGAGCGCATACCACCGAAGAAGAACTGAGGGATTCCAGTAAACATCAGAGTATAGTTTTCAGCCCCAGACAGGGAAACTTGTGTGCCCTTGTGTTTACCTTTGCAAATGATTTATAGTCAGACCTCTCGCTGCATTGCTTGTTTGGTTTTAATCTTCCTGACCTTGTGCTATCTCTCCATCTGTATCTTCCCCCTTCTTCTTTAATCTCTCCCTCTCTCTCTCCCCCTCTCTCTCACTCTCTCTCTCAGATGGAAGTCTCTTTACCGGTACCGTGACAGACTTCCTGGCCATCGATGCGGTGATCTATCGTAGCCTCAGCGACAGCCCCGCCCTCCGCACGGTCAAGCACGACTCCAAATGGTTCCGAGGTGCTTGTAAAAACAGACACGTTATAAATTACCCTCCGCGGCGACATGCCTTCAGCAGGCGACGAGGAAGCAAACAGCAGAAGACATCACCATTACCTTTAATGGTTTATTAAAAAAAAAAAAAAATCTAAACACTGTGGTTGTCTTTTCACTATTGCATCATAGGGGAATCAGATTCTACAAGGGGGGGTAAATGGTGAAATACGTTTGGGAAAAGCAGACTTGATTAGGCCCACATGACATTGACTTAATAGCTCTATTATAAGTGGAACACGCTCAGATAGAGTGATGTATTGAGGTTAGTTCGACTCTACAGATCCAGGGTTTTAACAAGCCAGTGGCGTTCAATGCAGCCGAGGAAAGACAAGCCCTGGCAGGTCAGAGCTGGAGCAGTGCTGGATGAATAAATGATAAATAATGTGTCTCTGCTTGTCCATGATGATAAATTAAACAGGACATGAATATTTAATGAGCGACCCCAGCGGACGCCAGCCGTCCATGTTGATGTGATTGTTATTACAGCGCCATGTCAGTGGATGCAGCGCGTTACGCTTGGGCCTCAAGGCGCTGTGTCTGCACTGTATATGAGTGTTTGTAAGTGTGAGACTTTGTGTGTGTGTGTGTGTGTGTGTGTGTGTTTAACAGTAATTCTCTCATATTGTTTCCCAGAGCCGTACTTTGTGAGCGCCGTGGAGTGGGGGCCTCATATCTACTTCTTCTTCAGAGAGATGGCCATGGAGTTTCATCACCTAGAGAAGGTGTTCTCTCTCTCTCCAATAATATATCAATATTAACAACTATAACAACAGTATAATTAAAAGCCATTTCATAACAATTCAATTAAATTCAGACATTTACACACACATGGGAACACACCAAAGTATCAAAACATTTCTCATGTTCCCCAAGAACAAATGGTAACGTCCTTTCTTGGAGGAAACCAAACTTTGGGATTATTTTTTTAAATTTGGGATATTTTATTTTATTTTCTCTTTTATTTGATTTATTTGATATTTTGGGCAGGACATTAGGAAATGTGTCTCTTTCTATTTCATGTCGGTCACAACGATCACATAATCTTTCCATTGGCTTCCAAGATTTAGAGTGTCTCTCTTTTTAAATTTCTACTTTATGATCATAAAGACTATATTTTGTGAGTATTTGTCTTTCTTTTAATGCAGGGAGTTGAAGGTAATTTGCCACTTTGATTTCTGTTTAGCTATTTATAAGTAGTCAGTTATAAGTAGTCAGTTTTGATTTGTGATATGATTTCAGTTTTCAAATGTTTTGTACAGTTTGATTTTAAGTGGTGGTCAATTAGTTTAATTTGGGACTTGGAACTTCTCTCTCTCTCTTTGCTCCTTATTTCCCATCCCTTCTTCTCCCTCCTGTCTACCACACCTTGCATGTGTTATTCTAGGTGATGGTGTCCCGTGTGGCGCGTGTGTGCAAGGCGGACCTGGGCGGCTCTCAGCGCGTCTTAGAGAAACAGTGGACGTCGTTTCTGAAGGCGCGGCTCAACTGCTCCGTCCCGGGAGACTCCCACTTCTACTTCAACCTCCTACACGCCACCAGCAACATCATCCACATGCAGGGGCGGGACGTCATCCTGGGCCTGTTCTCCACGCCGCCCAACAGGTACGCGGACACACACAGTATGCAAACACACACACAAACGCACGCAGAGTTATGTTTTCTCATCGCTGTCTGTCTTCCGTTCCCTGTCTCTGGTAGCATCCCCGGTTCTGCGGTGTGTGTGTTTGACATGCAGCAGCTCGCCCACGTCTTCGAGGGCCGGTTCAAGGAGCAGAAATCCCCCGAGTCCATCTGGACCCCCGTGCCGGATGAAGTCGTCCCTAAACCTAGGTACTGTTACGCAAGGGATACGTAGGCGGGACTTTGGCAGAAAGCGGATGAGCTACCGTCCGGAGAATCTGTCGCACATAAAGTCTAGTTAATACCTTGTTATAAGCCCCACCTGTCAATCACACAGTGCCTTCACTCCTATTCAGCAAATATTAGAATACAGCCTCTAGCAACATGAAATAGAACTGTCCTCCTTTCTCTCTCTGGCTCTCTCTCTCTCTTACTATCTGTCCATCTATGTCTTGCTCTTTCTATATTTGTATATATATATATTCCTGTCCTCTCCTCTGACTCTCTCTTTCTCTCTCCCCATCTATCTCTCTCTGTCTGTCTGCAGGCCGGGGGGCTGTGTGGTGCAGGGTTCCAGATTTAGCTCCTCCACCTCGCTGCCGGACGAGGTGCTGAACTTTGTGAAGACCCACCCGCTGATGGACGAGACTGTCCCGCTGCTGGGACACAGACCCTGGGTGGTCAAGACCATGGGACGGTACACACACTGACTCCCTCCCTCTGCAGCTTTCATGCAGAATGTTCACTTTTTGATAGCATGGAAATGGGGCGAGTAAATATGAAAAAATGCCATTAAAAGTTAATATTCCAAATATTTCAGCTTTCTCTTTCTCTCTCTCTCACCACCTGTCTATCTATCTAGGTACCAGTTGACATCCATGGTGGTGGACACAGAAGCTGGTCCCCATAAGAACCGCACAGTCCTGTTCCTGGGCTCGACCCGAGGAACCGTCCTCAAGTTCCTGATGATTCCCAGCGGGGACACTGCCTCCCACAGCAGTGTCTTTCTGGAGGAGGTGGAGGGATTCAACCCTGAGAAGTGAGTAGGAGTCAAGAGATTTTCTCTTTGATCCCTGATAAATTATGAAGTAGACATAGTAATCCTTTCACTCTTGGTATGCATACTGCTCCAAGTAGACGAAGTCCTATATTCTCTGCCTAAAGAACTGGAAAGCAGCACCGCTCTTTGCCCAGCAACTAGCTTATGCTTATTATAAACTGAAATACAGTTTACAGATGATGTGGGGTTATGAGTGAGCTGACTGCTCTTGAAGCAGTATAAAAGCTATGTTGTGTAGCTTGGAGTTTTAGTTATGAAAACATTTCTCTGAGGCGGAGCTGCTCTGGAGGCAGAAATAATCTGACTGGTTGAGTTAAACCTCAGTGGGCGGAGCCAAAGAACCTCTGTGTTTTTTGGACTGCAAGTTAGCTTGTTACTGGCAAATTTAAATGGCAAAGGAGAAACTCTGGCAATATATATTTCAGTTTGAATTTGTCAGCTAGGCTAACTAGTCAAACTGGCTTCAATTGGTAGCATTAGATTACATTACATTAGGTCATTTAGCAGACGCTTCTGTCCAAAGTGACTTACAATAAGTGGTCAAACCGACCGTATATCACAGTCTTCATCAGCTAAGCCTTCATATATATATTTTATTTTATTTTATTAAGAGTAGAAGGGGAAAAACATTGTTACATTATAGCTTAATTATGTAGCAGGAGCACTAGGCTTCATAATATTAGCTACCTCCTCTCTTATCCCTTGGCTTTTTCACTGGACCTCAGTCTACCGTTACTTATCCAGAAAAAACTGCGGTTCCTTGGTCCCACCCATCTGTCTTGAAGCCGCAGCAGATTGGCCTCTGAAACAGCCGCAGGTTCATTCTGAGGCCAAATGTCCCCTACCTCTGCTGCTTCCTCTCCCCTCCGCCTCCTGTCTTCACTTCCCCCTCTCTCTCTCTCTCTCTCTCCGTCTCTAGGTGTGGCGAGGACTCTGCCCAGGCTCGCCAGCTGTTGTCTCTGTCGTTGGACCGGACCAGCCACACTCTGCTGCTGGCCTTCCCTTCCTGTCTGGTCAGAGTGCCGACTTCACGCTGCCACCTTCACTCACGCTGCATGAAGTGAGTAACAGCATCACCTGTTACTGTTTTGGAGGATACTTGGTAAGACATTCGTCAGTTTGGTAATTAGGTCAGCTTCATTTGGGGCCAACTCCTGTTTTTCCCCTCTCTCTCTCTCCCTATATGTCGCAGTAAAGAAATACATTGCAACTCTGCTTTAGTTGCTGTCAGCAGGGGATAGATGGCATGTGTGTTTTCTGAGCTGCAGCTAGTTGCTACATTGTTTCCCTTAACATTCATTTTGGGATAATTTGTTTAGTTGTGAAAGTGAAGAAAGAGGTTTCAAGATCCTCTTCATCTTTTTTTTGTTTTATATTAAAGAGATGATTGTTCATCATGAATATCAAGAAGCCATTTCTTTATTAGATATTGGGGAAGAAATGTTAAAGTAGAACCTGGAATAGCAAGTAGTGCAGCCCAGCTATGTCTGACTGAAAATGTCAGGAATCAGACAAACATTTCACAGGTTCCCCACTGAAAAACATATTAGAAACTAAATGATCTCAAGAATCTGTAGGAAATTCTAGGTTCACATTTTATGGAAATTATTTGGCTAAAGCAAGTACTTGCTGCAGTTGTTGTTCCTGAGATTGCTTGCTAATTTGGTAAGTGTTAGGTCTATCTGAAGTCCTCACTTAGTTGAAATAATGTTAGTTTTATATGGCAGTCTTCCAGGTACGGATTCTCAGATTGATGCAAGGTCAAAATGGCTGCTGTGGGTAGTATAAGGTCACTACTCAGCTTTTCTTCACTTAACATTTTATTCTAACCATTTTATTTTCTTTGGTGTGTGTGTGTGTGTGTGTGTGTGTGTGTGTGTGTGTGTAGGAGCTGTCTAGCCTCCAGAGACCCCTACTGTGGCTGGACCAGAGGCAGCACCTGCTCCTTCCTAAGACCAGGCACACGGTGAGGGAAACACACATTCACACCTGTCTGTTAACAATTTCTCCTCCATGTTAACTTTTTATACCAGGTCGTGGAGGAAAGTTTTTATTGGAAAATTAGCAGCACTCTTGTATGTTTTGTATGGGAATTTCAAGTCTTGCAACGTAGCTTATGGTGGATTGATCTAAGTTTGTGTTTTGGAACACATGTAACATAAGGGGAATAAATGCCATGAAATGGTGGCTGGGTGGGATAGTGGTTTGAGATACAGCAAGAATCTCTACCAGCTCCTGTCGCTGCCTATGCTCTGCCTTTCAAAAACAGAATATCCCCACAAGGATCAATGAAGTATCCAGTTACACTGAATCACATTAGCTCATCAACAAAGGCGATATTAATATTACTTATTATATTATTATAATATTATATACTTATTATATTACTTATTATTATCAGTAAATGTCCCTATTCATATAAAATCTTCTATTCTGTGCATATAAAAAATGTTTTTACTTTTTTACTTTGATGATTTATTCAGGTTATCAGGTTACATAGCTAACTTCACACTTCATGTCAACATAGCCTGGAAGATTTGTTGATTCCTTACATACTGCAATGTGAGATCATATAACTGTATACTGTGGATCTATACTCTGAATCTTACTGTAAATAACTGTATACTGTCATCTATAATAACATTATATGTCGCCTAATGTATGCTGCTTGTTCTATGAAGACAAATCATGTGCAATATTGAGATTCCTCGCTGCCTTCAGTCACTGATCTTCTCTCCTGTGATCTGTATGTGTCTGCAGGCTTCCTTTTCAACAAGATGTGGAATATGGAAACACCACCTCCCATCTAGGAGACTGTGATGGTAGGTTGCAGCACTATGACATGGACGCTTCTGGCTGCTACACAGTGGACTTGAGGCAGTCTCCGCCTAGTGGCTCAACACCTCATTACACCTGTCTACTTCTCACTGAACATTTTGTTCTGAAATAACTCTAATGCTGGCAAATGGGGAATATTCATGACAACTCCTGTAATTTAGCACAGTTTCATTATCCAGTGTGTAATGTGATTTCCTCTCCAGCTCATTATATTAGATTAAGATCCATCAGGAAGGTATTCATTCAAGCTTGATATTAACAATTGAGTCTTTTGGTGTCTTTGTCGGAGCTGAAGCAGGTGGGAGTGGAACAGGGATTTAGGTTTCACCTTCACTTCCTACAGGTCAACGCTCTCTCAGTGTGAGACTTTAATTAGAGAGGATGTGAAAGAGGTGGAACTACTGGTAGACAATATAAGACTGCAGGATGGGGAATGCATCATCCTCCCGCATCCAAGGCTTTGTTCTCCCAAAGCTGAGTATCTGGCAGAGGAGCGGCTGAGGCCGGGCCAGTGAGCTAGCTGGAAATAGCTTAGCATGAAACACTGATGTCACTTCTGTTGAGATCTGAGGCTCAAATGTCAGCGGTGCCTGAGAGGGCCTCTTAAAACTTTGAACACGCTAAGCTCTGAAATGCACCAACTCAGTAGTGACCAATACCAGGGCCCCAAAGCCATTTCCTTTCCAGCAGCTTCTCTCTGAACTCTTCTGTCCGTTTTAGGCCGATTTCAAAGTGATCAGAGCCGTGGAGCTACAGATCCTCATTTCTGAAAACGACAAACAAAAAGAGATCATTCCAAGCTCTGTTCAGTCTCATCTGTTTTGAACTGATAGTCCTCTATTTTGTGTCCTAGTCTTAGAAAGCGATAGCTCTAGAAGTCAGCGATGCCAGACTGCAGAGCTGACACACTCTAACCCAGAGACAGGCATGTGCTGCTGTGTCTGCAGATGGGAGTGATTACAGCTGGGTGGAAACACTGAGGTAATGGTATGCTGCATGGAGAGACTCTCTGGCCAGGCTGCAGAATGGAAACTGTGAGGAGAGGAGAGAGAGAGGAGAGAGAGGAGAGGAGAGTCAGCTGTTGTGGTTTTGACTTCTGCTGATGACAAGTGCAGGCCTCCCTCAGCCTGGAGCCTGTGGAGCCTCAAGGCCAGGCTGGAGAGAAGCCCCTTCTAAACTTAATCATCTTAGAAAATAATCTTATATTATGGAACATTATGATAATGAATTATGGGTATAATTGTAGTTATTGATTTATTATGATACATTATATCCTCGTAAGGGGAACAGCGCTGAATAGAAGCAGTAGAATAGTACTAGATGTAATAATAATTTTGAACTGGCCCCTGTGGACAGATATGCTCCTAATAGAGGAAGACTTTTCATGTCCATTCCACTATTCTACTAAATGTCGTCTACATTATTGTGTCTCTATATCTTTAGGAATTCTCCAGCAGAGTCTGCTGATTGAACCAGAGAGCCTGGTCTCCCTCAACCTGCTGGTGGCGTCTGCGGTCTCTGCGTTTACCATCGGGGCAGCGCTCTCCGGCCTCGCCGTCTGCTGGATCATGGCCCACAAGCCCGCCAACCGTCGCCATGGCAACACCCCCCAGTCCTCCATCCAGCGGCGGGAGAGGGGCCTGCTGAGCAACGGAGGCGGGATGGGAGGCTCTGTGCTCAGCGTGACGCGGCAGGGAGGCGGGGAGCGCCCCTGCTCCCAGGGCGGGGAGACCCTGTTCGTCATGCCCAACGGCTGGGTGAAGTCGGGAGAGCTGGACCCCGGCTTCCTGCCCACCCCGGAGCACACGCCCCAGCAGAAACGTCGCGGCCTGCGCCTGTCAGACTCCAACTCTGGCGGCTGGGACACCAGCCAGACCTACCTGGGGGGCGGCTCTGTGGGCCTGGGCTCGCCCTGCCGGATGCCCCCCTCCGTCTACCTGACCACCAGACTCTTCCAGCAGGGGGGAGGCGGGAGACACGGCGGCGAGGGCCGGGGGAGCGATACGCCACGCCAGCACTATGTCTGTCTGAGCAAGCAGGAAAAGGGAGTGAGGGGGACGCCCAAAGCCCCCCTCAGGAAGTCCGCAGGAGAGTACGTGTACCCCATGACCCCCCAGGACTCGCCCGAGCGTCGGAGGGTGGTCTCGGCCCCCAGTGCCCCGATGGAGTACGGGGAGCCCCTGCCTCTGCGTTGGCCGGCCCAGGAAGGATACATCCTCAGCAGCCACGGCATGGTGCCCGTCCCCCTGCCTCCGGCCCCCATGCCCGCCCCCAGCGGCCAGTCGTACGTGTCCCAGCAACACACCCCCGGGCTGAGCAGGGCTCTGCTGAGAGGGGCCCTGGAGAGAGGGGAGCTGGGGGAGCTGGTGGATCTCAGCCAGCTGATGAGTAAGAAGAGCTGCAGCGAGAGGACTCAGGCTGGCCAGTGAGGGATCAGGAAACGAAGGGGACAGGAGTCTTTCCTTGTCCGTAGCTCGCTCATTTATTTACATAAATCTCCTACCCTCTCTCTTCTCTTTCTTCCTCTTTCATTCCCATCTCCCTCCCCCTTTCCCTTCTCGACTTCCTTATTTCATTGTCATTCAGCCCTTCTGATCTCCTCTGTCAGTCTCTCAGGCAGCCCCCCCTCCCCCCCTCCACCCCCATAACGGGTCTCTCTTTATGATTGGCTGCTGGGTCTGCCACTCATACGCTGCCTCACACTAATTGGTCGGACAGACTGAGGTTGTTGCTGTGTCTGCATTGCAGAGTTGCCTCTCCCTCATGCTACTCAGAGACGACAGGAAGAGGGAGATGAGAGGATGGAGAGGAAAGAAAGAAAGAAAGTAGGATAGGGGATTAAAGAGAGGATCGAGACAAAGAGATGGACGTGGCACTGCGAGGCCGCCTTCCCTGTGCACCGGGCAGCACAAAGATAAACTAAGGCTGCAGAGCCAGTCATATGCTACTATAGGAGAGGAATGCTGTTTCCCCTCTTGGAAAACATATGTACAAAACTGCCGCCCATCTGTTCTCCACTATACATACCTGGTGGCCTGATTGCCAACTAGGTACTGGAAGTGAAAATGTAAATTTTTAACACTGTAAATGGAAACAATCCTGAATATCGCGCTCCAGGTGACTCATCAGCTTAACAAGGCAAAAACACGGACTGAAGTCATTCTGACTGTAAACACAAACCTGATGGAGAAAGAGGTGTGTGTGTGTGTGTGTGCGCGCACATACTGTACACACACAATCTCTCTCCTTTTCTCTGGCTCACTCTCTCTCTCTCTTCTTCCTTGCTACACACACACGCACACCTAAAGACGCACACACACATATTTGTACAGGTGACGGTGGGCATTTATTCCATGTATATGAGAAGCAAGATGTGTGTGCCAAATGCCTCTAACCTGTCTCATGGGGATATGGGACCATAACTCACCTCCCTGGAGAGCAGAATGCAAGACTGAAATGTCAGCACTATTTCTGCCAGCTTCATGCTCTCTGTAATGACGTGCCGGCAGCTCATCCGTCCATCCCTCTATTCCTTTGCCTCCATCACTTCATCCCTTCCACTCCATGTACTCTTTAATGGCCTATAATTCCAAGAGGACATCTGGAGAGACTGCACCAGAATATTGGGCTGACAACAAAATGAGTGCTAGATAGATATATAGAAAAGAGAGAGAGAGAGAGGGAGAGCGGAGGGCAGAGGGAGTGTCGGAGAGTAAGAATGTAAAGAACTAAATGCACTGCAATATATGCACCATCTTACACCAACACCTTGTCCTTCTCAGTCACCTAAGGGTCCATCTACATTCCCTGCATAGTTTACACACACATATATATATACACACACACATGCATACACATATAAAACACACACACACGCATTAACGCTGCATTATAAAACATTGTCTGGTTTTATTGGGTAAAATTCCCCCATAAGCCCACAGTGGGTCAAGGTCCCACAGCAGCGATACAGTGCAAAGTGACAGTTACAGTGGCGATGATTAAAACCCCGGGTTTAACTCAAAGCCAATAGGGGTAATAGAAATTTTCCCACCAGCCAAATGGGACCATATATTCAGCCCATCAATGTGTCCAATGCCATGAGAGGGTCACCATTAAGATCAACACAACATGGCTGTAATGTGTTATAGAAGGAAAGGGGAGATATGGGCGTCATCAAAAGGGAGAGGTAAAGAGGAAAGAAGCAAATGGAAAATAATAATGATTTGTTATAATTGACCACTATAATTGATTTTGACTCTGAATCCCAGTCACTAGTCAAAACATGAATGCTGCTTTGTGCTGACCTTGCAGTGAGCAGTAATATATAGTTTACCTGTACATAGTAAACTTTACTTTATATTAAACAATGACATAGGACAAACCATGACTCCAAAAAAAGCCGATAGGTACATGTGACCTGTCAAGCATTAGCTTGCAAACAAACCTTTACTATGTCGTTATGAGTATTTGAAGTATGACATTTTGTTCCCGACCTGCTCCCAGATTGAAATAACTACCAACACACACAAGTACCAAGTTATTGCCAATGCCTTTTTTCCATCTGTGTGTGCCAAACTCGATTTATGAATGATATACTGTACTGATGCCTGATTACTGAAGCAAAAAACAAACTGAGAGAAACTTGTTTTAAAGTGCCATGAAGACCATTTCAGTCTGCAGTGTACCTAACTCATGTACTGTGATGTGGATGAACTCAGTGTCATTATAGCTGTATACTTGTGATGTGTGCGCTTGTCATCTCACCTTACATGCCGAATGTTTTACCTGTTTCATATATATTTTGGCTTATACTGTTGAAAGCATTTAAGCTCCGCCCACCTGGATGCTACTGACGCTGAATGCTAGCAACAATATTTGAGGGTATGTTTTGAAACTACTTTGTACCATTATGCCATAGAGTACTTATGTATTGTAAATATGTAAGAATAAACGCAGCCACTTTGTCATGACCTTTATGATTATATAATGTATTCACTGATATCAATACATGAACTGATAGTGTTTATTTCAGAATAGTCGATGTGTAATAATAACGGTTTATAAGTAGTTCATAAGCAGACCTTCAAATGTATTACTGAAATGCGCTGTGAGGAAACACCATGTATCTCATGGTGTGTCATATCTGTCCCGACTTGGGACATTTTGTCTTGTTCTGAAGTCTATTGATTGTATGTCTGTCATTGCCAACAAACTGCCATACTGGGGGATCTTGAAAATAATTATCAGCATCCTGAGTGAGTGAATGTATTCATTCTTTTTGTTTATAGTCATAATACTGTGCAGTAATAAGGAAAAGCACAAGAACTTTCCTTTTTTTGCATTTTGACAAGGAGCTGTACTATAGGCTACTGTCTGTAAATAGTGTAAATAATCATTCTGAAGGTGGTGTATCAGTTGTCAGTTTGGTTTGGGGGATCATTCATTCTCTGCTGAGACAGGACTGCGTTTGAAGTGTGAGACTTTTTGGGTGACAATGCTGTGAATAAGATGTATGTACAGTATTTACCTTGACTTTGGCTGACTGCTGAGTTCAGCTGTTTCCTGTTATTAGAGTAGAGTTGCAGGCCTGATCTCAACCAGAACTGAGCCTTCTCACTTGACTGATGCCTGCTGAGTTTTTTGCAGTTGCTAAGATACTGCTGTTATAATAACCATCAATCTTTGGAGTACTGCTATTAAATGGCATTATATAACTGACTGCTAATGTCGTCTTGTGTGTGGTATTGGATAGAAGGAACGCACGTGTATGGAAATCAGCATAGCACATGCACGTGCCCATGCATACACACAAACACACTCATAAACAAACGCAACTTCACTGATTCACAGTATTCTCAAGTAATGTGTATATCACTAATCTCTGCAGTTTATGTGTTTAAATGAGGCATATTTGTCATCAAATCGGCAGTTTCAAGCTTTCCAACAGGCAGTTCTAGAGCAGAAGCAGTGGAAATTCTTTAAGCAATTACTTTCCTCACCACAAGAGGGTGCTGGAGACTGGCCCTTAGTCATAGGTGAGCCGAAAGGTTACTGTAAAGCACCAGACATGAACTCCTGTGGGGGTATTGACCGTATGCTGTCTGTCTGTCTGTCTGTCTGTCTGTGTTGCCCTGAACTTGACACAGAATTGTTGTTTTGTCTAGAGGTTTGGCGCAGAGACAAGAATACCCCTTGCTCTTTTCTTTGATATATGCTTTTGAACATCACACACAGGGCAATAAGGTCAACAAAAGGTTGAGTGGTTTAGATATCAGCTATTTATATCCTAAAACACGCACACACACACACACACACACACACACACACACACACATACACACACATGCATGTGCAATCATGCACACCTGCATACCCTAAATCAGCTGAATGGCTCACACACAACAACTTGATGATCAAGCCAGATCTATGTGTTAATGGCACATTTTTGCCAGAGGAAATATTTTTTGCCCTCAAACTATTCATTTGCAGCAAATGATCCTTTGAAAGCAAACCAGTGTTGCTAGACTCTCTGGGGGTTCAAAAGTAACAAATGTAACATTACATATCAACTTAACGAGAAAAACAATAATCATGAAAGCCTACCTGAAGTTAAATATTTCCCAAATATAAAGAATCAAGTCTTTAAATGTGCAATCATCTTGTAAACCAAGGACTTACAGTAGGCTACTGTACTGCTGATTAAAAAGTATCAGTCATTTTATTGAGGTATAGATGACATTTATTTTATGCTGGTTATCTTATTTTGAAACAAAACATCTGTGTTGGAAAAAATCTATTACACAGTAATGCTATCTTAAGAGACAGAGGTCATTCCTTCCAGTCCCATTGATTTATGAATAAAAGCCTTTCAACAAAAAGTAATAGCTAATGGAATCCAAGCAGCAGTTTGTGGTGGCGATCCATTCGGACACCAGTAGATATGTGTGTGCAGTCGTAGAGTTGGACTGCCAGTCTGCAGGTGGGTCGACAAAGTAGTTCACCAGAAAGCTGACATGGATTGGCGTGTAGCAGACAATGAATACAATCATATTTGTTGTTACAATGCCAACAATATTTTTCTTTTCCACTGACTTGTCATCTTCCTTTAACAGAGTGTATATGATCTGACTGGTGCAGAACACAATGATCAAGAGTGGAATGAAGAAGCCTAGACATACCAGAATCACAATGAATTCAAAAGGGAGTGGGTTGTCTTTACATCTTTCATAGCACGTCCACAGTTTGTCGGGGTAGTTAGACTCGCAGTACGAGGCACATAATCCCACCACAAGCGCCCATATGGCCAAACACACAGCAAGCGCTGCCTCCTTCCTCCTCCTCCACGCTCGGGCCTTCAGTGGGAACTTCACAGCCAGACAGCGATGGACACTGATGGCCGTGCTGGTCAGGATGCTGGCATACATGTTGATGTAATGTGTGGAAATGAGGAAAGTGCAAAGGCGGGTTTTACTCAGACAGGAGAAGGCATGGTAGATCCTGAAGGGGAGGAAAAGGATGAGGGCGAAGTCGGCGGCGGCCAGGTTGAGCATGTAGATGTGGGAGTCTGTCCAGGAGGCCCGTCGGGCAACGAAGGCACGCAGAGCTGCGGTGTTGACGAGGAGGCCGAGGAGAAACAAGGGAGTGTAAGCTACACCCACGAGGACCTCCGCATTGCAAGTAGTATTGCTGACGCACATCCTCATCTGTAAGAAGTGGTAATTCATCAGAGTGAAAACCAATCAGTGTTTTTTTGCCAGGGGGAAGCTGTGAATAACAAGCTATGACTCAAACCACTAGGCATGTGGGTTCAAACAAAAAACACACAGGTTCCAGCTATTATTGATTGTAAACATTTGATACAATTTGAAGGACCATACTGTACTTTCATATTTTGTCAGCAGCATAGTACCATAGTTTCATTCATGCATACTTTATCAAGGAAAACACGTTTTTTTTACCCTCAAGAATGCTATCATAGCACATCATTAGATGTAGTGTTTAATCAACATGTAATCAACATGCTATAATCGTTATTCCCTAAAAACGTTAAGCATTTTCTTTACAATTTACAATTGTATAAGTTACAAACTTTAGATTTATACAGATTTGGAGAACTTGAGAACTCACTTCACTGTTACTCTCTGAGAGCTTCCATGTTCTGCCCATTAAAGGAGACAATGTTGAACTCTGACATGTACCTTCCAACTCATCACTTCCAAACATTAACTTTCAATGAAAGTCCCATCTCTTGATAACACAAATACACTACATTCAACCTCAATGGACCACAAAAAATCAAATCAACTTATGTTGCTTGTATATTCTTTCTTCAATAGAACAAACACTCACCAAACAAGAGGTGCTGCTGTGCTGAAGCCGTCACTGAATTTATTTTGAAGACGGTTACACCACAAGTGAGCCAAGTAGGTTTTCAGCAGTCTCTCTTATAGTAAGAGGCTATGTGGTGTGATATCTTGGTCTGATTGCAGCTTTGCTACTCATTTGGGCCTGTTCCTCATCCTCTGTGGCCTGAAGCGTGGTTTGAAGCACGTAGAACAGAGTTGCTATGTCAACCAGCGGGGGAGATCAGCAGCACGCAATGTCTCTGCGTATTGATCTGTAACGTACAGACAACTATTTCCACAGCATCGAAACTTCTGTCTGTTCAGCTGACACATACATCATGATACATCAATGTGCATGGTTGTATGCAAATTTCGGTGCGCTGAAGAAGTTGTGCCTGTTTGCTTGTCAATCACAACGAATAGAGCGGCATAGAGACAACAGAGCATGTAAATGGCATGCAAATGATAACTGTATTTTTGTCACTTAACTATTTCCTGTGAGCATCTCTCGTTTTCTCTTCGCCATTTTCTCTTTGCGAAAAATCCCCCATTCAAGTGACAATTTCCAGTGCAGAGTGTTGAAGAGGCAAAAACAGGGCTGTGTTGCGGTGTTGTGATGGAGGTGAAGGCGGGAGGTCAAGAGCCGGACCGGCCAAGGCAGACTGGAGCGGAAATTAGGAAATAAATCTTGTCCTTCTGCAGGAAAAGCAATTTGTGAAGCACAACCTCTCCAGTCTTCAACAGCCAGATTGTATATAGAAATGGGTCAATGTTTTGTTCTGTTGGCTGAGAGGAGGAGACGACAAATTTCAGCAAAACCAACACGACTACAGAAATGAGATGTGACAAACAATCTTGAAGGTAATGGGGTTTTGTTAGGAAATGTGTGTTAGTGTGTCATCTCCCGCTTCCCCGATTGGGAACGAGTCTCCTTCGTGTCTCTCCCTCCATCTCACACACTATCCTCCGCTGTCATCCATCAGTTGACTTGTTGCCTTGACAGAAATAGCCAGCTCTTTCCCCTGAGCTTGTCAGCATCTGATGATAACACTAAATCAGCCACAGATTTCATTCACCCCCTTAAACCTCTGTTTATGAGATAACCCTTGCAAATATGGGATTTCTGGATTCAATAAGGGGCAGACAATTGAAACAGAGCGAGAAATCATCAAGACGTTAGCAGCTGCTGGCCTTTTCTCACCTTGATGCGGCTCTAGCCAACCTGCTCCAGCATTCATGGGTCCTGTGAGTTATTTTGTCAACATGTCCTCATCAAAGTGCTTCTATCCAATTGGACAGACAGGGGAAGCTGGGACACCAGCCAGTCTGGCTTCCACACACCAGCCAGACGCTGCACAATGATGGCCCTCCTAATGAGCATTTAATTAGAGATGGAGCCACACAGCACAACGCTGAATCTGTGTGAGTGGGCGCGCGTGCGTGTGTGTGTGTGTGTGAGTGTGTGTGTGTGTGTGTGTGTGTGTGTGTGTGTGGGTGTGCGATGCTGCAAGAGCCACTTTGTGTGTCTACGCGCATTTCTTTTGTTGTTTTGTTTTGCTTTGTCGTTGCATACAGTGACTGTGTGCTTGTTTGTGATCTGGAGTCTGACTCACTTGTTTACGGCCGAGGCTTTGTCATTACCAGAGTGATTAAGCTTCTGAGTGTTTCATAAGACAAGCCCTGGGCATTAACTGTACATAGTACGACTGTCAGGATTAGTCCATCCTAATATCCACTGTTATATCCGGTTGATTTGACTTGTTCCTGTGAGAGACAACATTTGGATGAGTCAGGAGCAGAGGAGCTATTGGAATAAACGACAGAAACACGTACCAAAAATAGAGTGATAATAAGATTTGATGGGATTACTTGCTCTCAGTAATCATGAAAATGTAACCATATTTTAACAAGCTTAAGTTGGTGAATCATTGTCTCCAACGTAGTCTTTTACACAATATGTTCCAGCAGCTCATACTCCAGCAGTGAGTGAGTCTCCATTTGCAGAGGACTAGGACGGGCCAGGGAGTGATAAAACGCATGAATAGATACATTAATGTTGGAATTAAAGATGAGAGGAGACAGTGGTGGATGTAAGTGCAGAGAAAGAATGACTAGGAGGGGAAATAAATCCAATGAAATACACAGACAAAATTTTAAACCAAGGGGAGATTGACAATATTGCCCTCAGCTTGGGTAGGGAATGGCAAAGAGAAAATACCACTGGTTCTGATATTGCCTGTGTGTCGTGGCCTTAAAGGTTTATGGAGGGACAGAGGGACAGCTTTGTTGGAGAGAGGGATAAACGGATTTAAAGGGAGGGAAAGGAGGATTTTTTTTGGCGGGGAGGGCGGGGGCAGTACAGGGATTCATATTATAAGATTAGGGCTTACCCTTCTCTTGTGTAATACTTTACAGATCAGGGTTATAATAGGATCAAAAGTTTATTACGACATAAATTTAATCACAATGGGCATCACTACAAACCAACACTGGTTTTGTCCATTGTTGCTGAGGACTGTTGCTACACCAGTCCAGCCATTGTAAGTAACAGTCAAGTCAAATCAGCTGAGCAAAGTGCAGCGATAAGCAGCAAGCCGTGGCTCTCAGAATATCAGCACCCTTGTCACTGAGGAGGCGGACTTTAGCACTGAGACACAGGGTCTGCAGGGCAGAAAGGTCATTCAGCTGAGGAGGAAATGATCGGCAGGCAGAACGGCCAAGAGCTGCTCGGAAGAGAAAATGGAAATCTGTTAACGCTGATCTGGAAAAAGAACTGAACAGGCCAAACGGAACAGTTGAGATTCAATCAAATAAAACAGGGGACATTATCTATGATGACAGAGCAGAAAGATTTGAAGTATGAAGTTTCCTCGAAAAATTATGTTTTACATTGATAAGTCTATTTTTAGCTGATACAGTTTGAACTTTTTAAGCATGCCCTTTCAAGCCACAGGGGTCAGCTGTTCCATTAGTCTCTCTCTCTCTCTCTGTGCAGTGTGGTTTCTGAACTGTTTGAAGCCGGAGGGGCCAGTCCATCAGTTAGAGCTGAGACTGAAGGTGAGGTGTAGCTGTGCAGATGAGCACAGGCCATCAGTGTTGAGAGGTGTGGAGGGTCTGGGACACTACAGTTTACTGCTGAGCCTCTATTCAGTGAAACAACCCTGAAAAGCACAAGGAAAAGTTACATCAGATCCTGCATATTGGTACTTGCACTGCGTATTTGTACACTTATGAGTGATGTTCAGTTAGATTTAAGCTGCTTTATATATGAAAGATATTGTTATTCTTTAAAAATGAAGGAAGAACTCTATCTAATATCGCGCAGGATATGAACGGAGCAATACTTCAGATACAGTCTGTTTTTATCATTAATTTGTTGGAAATCCCTTCAGGCTTATCCTGTTTTTCTTTGAAATATTTCCCAGATCTGCCTGGATCCGGTGTATGGTTGTGGATATATCTGTCTGCTTGTCTCCCTCTATCTCATTTTTCTTTAACTTACTCCTGTCTGTCTGTGTGTCTGTCTGTCTGTCTGTCTGCCCCCTGCCCGTCTCCCCTGCTCCTTCGCTATCTCTCCTCCCTGCCTCTCTGCATTTATTCTTGTCTGTCTGGCAGTGTTTGAAAGTGCCCTTTACACGTCAGTGGTGAAGGAGGGGGGGCTTTCCACTGCTGTAACTAGGTCAGTGAAGACACACCCCGCTCTCCCCTTGCTGTGCCCCTCTCTCCCCCCTCTTGTCTCCTTTCTCCCTTTTTCTCCGCTCCCTGCTGTGACGCAATGCAGACTTTCTGCACAGTTCACCCTTTTCTCTCTTATTACCTCCTCAATCAGAAAAACAGTGCAAACGCCTACCACAGTCTGCAGCTTCAGTGATGATGACAGTGATATATCCTTCAAATCAGCATTCATGCAAATATACATCAGCTGAACAAAGACAAATAACTCACATTTTTCACAGATGCCACGCAGGAGTCAAATGCATTAACTGCACCACATGGATATATTAATCATCCATGTTTGCAATGGTTCGGTCCAACTTTTTGTTGTGATGGAAAATTACATAATGCCCCAACGTTGCATAATGTTTGTGGGGGTTGTCAGTCTGGGACCAGGCACTCGCACAGTTGGAGCCATGAGAAAGTATGTCACTCTTACTGTGCATTTGCTTTCAGATCATACTCTTGGAGAGACCCTTTTCTCTATGTGTGTGTGTGTGTGTGTGTGTGTGTGTGTGTGTGCATGTGTGCAAATTTGCATGCGCCCACATTCATCTTGCATCATGCTCTAAAGGTCAGAGACGACAAAGAACAACCAGTACATGAATCTGCACTGTTTGAACCCCACAAAAAAGAACTTAACAAGCCAACTGGCATGTGCCTCTGTGCGCTTTTGACTATGTAAACTGAAAATCATGAAATATGCAGGATAAGGAGCAAACTCCAAGTATTACATAAGCCCTGGCTGTTATATGACGATCCCAACACTAGATGTCTCTGTTTCTGCTGGCCCTGCTGCTATATGAGTCATCCGGGCGGTTATATGGGCTGACCTGCCTGTTTGAATCACCATCTCACCCATGTGTTATTTCTCAAATCCAAAGATTTATGCAGACAAATAAAGACTCCAACTGAGATGTGTGAATATATACTGTATATTGTGTGTGGTTAACAGGTGGAATTTGAGCAAGAGGCTAAACTGAAAGATTAAACTGATGGGACAGTGATGGGGGTGAATCTGATATGTACTGTATATTCAGAACCAGACAAAAGCTGCACAATAATGGACACCTGAGCAAGGAAGGAAGAGGGATTTTCATGCCCAACGGCGCCTACTAAACTCTCAACTATTATCGCATTATGAGTATGAATTCATCATCAAACAAAGAATACTTTTAAGGGCCAATTCTGATTTTCACCATTCTTTCCTGATTAGACAATCTGGGACAGTTACGGGGTAAAAACAAATATGAGATGGATGAGAACTAATGAGTTCTGGATGAGAATGAAAGGGAGCAGAGGATCGGAGGGGGAAGTGGGAGGATAAAGGAAAATGGGAGGATAAAGGAAAAGTGAGATAAGGAGTGCCTGGGTGTGCAGCAGTGCCCTGCGGATGGCATGGAGGCAACAACAGATGTAGGTCATCGGGCCAAAGAGGGGGGAAGCAACATGATGTAAGGCGGAAGCTGGAAGAGTCACTGTTGAGGAAAATGTGCAGGATATTGGGATAACTCCATTTTTCCAGCTGGCTGTGCAATTCCGGTCTTATTCAGATAGATCGTTGTTGGTTGTGTGTGCATGCATGTGTGTGTGTGTGTGTGTGTGTGTGTGTGTGTGTGTGTGTGTGTGTATGTGTGTGTGCGCGTTCACAGTCACTTGTGTGTAATTGGGTCAGCTCACATGGCAAAACACGTTGATTCACACCGGAGATAAACACAACCCAGTTGCCGTGGAAACCTCCTCTTACTCTTACCACGTCTTTGCATGCCACATATTTGTATTTGCATCAGATTTCCCTCTTTCCATGTTAAACTTTACATAGACATGGCCAGAGATTTGGATTTTTTTCCACGCGGAGGCAAACGTTTATCTGCCATTTATAGACCAGCACTATCATTTATGATCATGAGCACGTTCCGTCTTTCACCAATCGCCATCTAATTCTGTTTTGATAATGTGTCGGCTGAATTGCAGGTTCAGTATTATGAGTGTGTCAACACCAATCAGTCCTCCCTCTATTCAAGGCTGTGGGTGTGGATGGATTTTTCGACGTCGAACCTGCTTTGCCGAGGAACAAAGGAAGAGAAAGGGTGGAAGGTGGGGTAAAGAGAGAGGGAGACAGTGAGTGACAGAGAGAGAGAGAGACAGAGAGAGAGAGAGAGATAGAGAGAGAGACAGAGAGAGAGACAGAGAGAGAGAGGAAAAAGAAACAGAGAGAGAGTGTGACAGAGAGAGAAATGCTGGTGATTGTGTTTGTCAAGGCAAGTCTGGACATACAGTAGAGCTGTAAACATAGGTGTGACTGTGTGTGTATATGCGTGTGTTCGTGTGTGTGTATGTGTGAGTGTGTGTGTGTGTGTGTGTGTGTGTGTGTGCATGCGCGTGTGTGTGTGTGTCATCTCCCAATCCTTTACATGCTCAAACAGCCATGCAAGAACATTTACATGAAGCCTCTCAGTCTTTTGATGAACACCAACATTAATGCTGTAACTTCATACGACTGGGCAACAGCAATATATATGTTTTTCATTGAATTCTGAAACATGGAAGAAAGATATTTATGTCATATTTTAAGGACATACAGTATGGGCTGCAGGATTGGAGAAGTGGGCTCGTGATCAGAAGGTTGCTGGTTTGATTCCTGTGACCAGTTGGTTCAAAAGAGAAGAAAGACTTAAGATGAATATTAGCCACATTGCAATTACACTGGGATAGATGAAAACATACTTTCTCAGTATCTGTGTAATTAGTCTGGTTTAATTAATACACAGTAGAACTTGACATTTATGTCCAGACCTATGGGACTCAGCTGGACCGGATGGGATCAGGTCATGCTGAATTTCTCACTTATCTGCCCTGCTGTGGTTGGGGCTTGGGTTCAGGTTAAAAAAATATATAAAAAGCACTGTTATTAACATATTATGATGTGAAAATTGGTGTGGGTTTTTGTCAGGTTTTGGCAAACACCTATACCTCTGGGCTAGGGTTTTGGCAGAAATGTCCCATCATTCAGTACTGGCTGTGCTGAGGCTCTAAAATAAGGGTTGATGAGTTCACTGTTTAAATGCTGTGTGTTATAAACAGCTGGTCTGCACAAAGCCCATTGCAAAATCATTGGCAACGTTTGTTAAGCGCCAGATATCCGCACAGGAACCAAAACTCTGTTAGTAATGGACAGTGTCTCTAATAACAATAATGCATTTTCAAGAAAGTCAGTGCTTGTCATTGAGTGCAAGACAAGCCAAGGACGCTCTTACAATACATGTTTCTACTGTTCCTGTGCATGTGTGTGTGTGTGTGTGGGGGGGGGGGGGGGGTGTTTGCAGGGGCATATACAGTATATATATATGTGTGCTCAGTGAGACAATCTGTACCATACCACATGACCTGTGGTTGAACTTATATCCTATTTATTCAGTAGGCTTTATCAAATTTTAGGCGTAACTGTGTAAAAAGAATGAGACAGATAAGAGGAGATAAGGAGACAGGAACTTAATGTGTGTCGAGTGGTAACAGGAGCCGAAAAGATAAAAGAATGGAGAATAGAAATGGATAGATGGAGAGAGGAAGCAGTGTAAAAAGGAGCAGAGTGGGGTAAGATGAGTAGGACCTGACAGGAGAAAAGGTTGTTTTTACTCTACCTGACACACTGACCTAGTGACGCAGCAAAGATCACAGCTCCAGATTACAGATCCATGGGAGTAGGGAGGGGGAGGGGGGGGATTAAAGGGGCCTTGAGAGAGGAGAAAACAGGGAGATTAACTGAATGAGGGAAAGGGAGTGAGGGATTACAGCTCAGTGGATGGCAGGACCCTGATGTAATCCCAGCAAAATTGCCACAGTCCAGTAGTTATGTATGTGCATGTGTGTGTATGTGTGTTACTCCATCTGTGAGTGTTTTTCCCCTTGTGTGAGTATGACACAGCGTTGCTTTTTAAATTTGTGAAAATTATAGAATAAAGTGGTGAATATTATCCACAACACTTGTAATTCAGATTATCACTGCTCATGCATGAATGCATGAGAACATTTTACAATATGGCCTGTGGGAAGCTAGACTGGAATGTAAAGAGTTGATGCTGGTAAAGCAGAGAGATTGGCCATGGGGCCCCATGGAAACCATGTGCAGCCAATCAGTTACAGTTGGTCCCATATCCCTACAAAGACTCTTTGATGTGAGAGAGGCCTTTAAATTCAGTCCTGGGGAGTCACAAGGCTGCACTGGCTTTGATCTGAATCAGGAGGAACCTTGCACGCCTCCTAACAACAAGACCCCTTGAACAGCAACTCTCACTAAGTGCTTGCTAGACTGATAAAAGACTGAGTCTATCTCAGCGACAGGCACAGATTCAGGGTCAGGAGGGAAAATCTGAAAAGCAGCCTTCCACCATAAATACTACAGTTATCTATATGGGTATGCTTCTCCAGGAAGAATTTTGATTGAACTGATTCAAATGACAAGATGCACCAGCCACACCCAAATGATGTCCCTGTGGCCTGTATGTGGATGTACAACGAAACAAACCGGTCCAGGTAACAGCAAGAGATAACACTATTCACCAGTCTTTGAGTAGTACCGAGTAAACCACTGGCTGGTTTCTATCCCTCAAAGACACTTTAATAAAAAGTGCAAATGCTCCTTTGCAGCGCCTCTTGTCTCAGAAAAACTATAAAAATCCCTAGCAGGTATGAACTTGAAAGAAAACTTAGAATATGTTGCAGAAAAGATAATTTTTGTCCATCCCTTGCTCCTCTGAAGCTGTCACTTCAGATGTGCCTTTGGTAATGTTTTCCTTATTGGACAAGACTTGGGCGCCCAAAGTAAAAACAGGCAGGGGCTCTTTCCTCCTCTAGCCCCTCCGTGTGTACGCCGCTAGTCTGTCTGCTGTCATTCTATCTATCTATCAGGTAAATATCCGTACATTTATATATTGTTTCTGCCGGCATCCACATCTGTTCCCTCATCCTGTTATGCAGCTGCTGGCAACCTTCCAAAACCCCCCTGTCTTGCTCTCAGCTCTTTCCTTTCCTTTCTCTCCCTCTTCTTTCACCTCTTATTTTATCACCGGGCAAGAAAATGTCTGCCATCCATGTCCTAGCCATGTTGGAGCCTTCCTCCTCCTCCTCTTCCTCCTCCCACTCCCTCTCCTTCCTCTGCTGTCTAACCGAGCCGCTCGGCGGTTATGTAAGAGCTAAGGTCAAAGTGTCACTGCCGTTGTCAAGGGAGACATAGAACAGAGGGGCTTTAGAGGAGATGTGCGGGGGGCGAGGGAGAGGGAAAAACAGCACAGAGACGAACCACTAAGAGAGGAGCCGTGGGCAGAAAGGCTGCAAAATTATACATTTGGACATTGTTGCAAGAATAAACACATCAGACTAGTAGAATCTATTTCATTTGGACATTGTTGCAAGAAGAAATACATCAAACTAGTAGAGTCTATTTCATTTGGACTGAAACAAAGAAGACAAGGAAGTGCATAAATGAAAAAATAAATGATTACATATAACACGGAAGAGAAAGAGGAAAGAGGAAAGCGGTTTGGAGAAGAGACAGGAATAAACAAAAGAATGTGAGCAAGTGCTTGCTTGCGTGTGTGTGTGAGTGTGTGTGTGTGTGAGAGAGAGAGAGAGAGAGGGGGAGAGAGAGAGAGAGAGAGAGAGAGAGAGAGAGAGAGAGAGAATCTGTGACTGTAGGCACCCTGTGCTTTGCTGCTCCACTAACCTAGTTTGAGTAATCTCTGCCTTTGCGCTGTTTCATAACACTGCTGCCAGAACATTGCATCATAAGACCACCCCCCCGCCCACACACACACACACACACCCCACCCCCAATCACACACTGTCCCAAAGCACACACTCACATCAGAATCAGGATCCCTTCTATTGATAAATTACGCCTAGGTAAGATGTAGCGTTAACTTTCTTGATTGATTTTAAAATCACATAAATAGTGTACAGTCCAAAGTGCAAAACAGCAGAACATGAGACACACTCCACATATACAGTACTTATCCGTACACATTATACTGTAACATTATATACATTATATGTGTTAATCTTGCATTACGTTGAGAGAGGTTAGCAGCAGAACTGTCCAGTTAAAACAGTGTTGATAATGAATGGATATTAATATTAAGATGCCAATAAGTGATGAGCACAGTTATATCAAAGTATTTGCTGTGTAAGTGATGTGCAAACTATTACAGGCTGAACTCCCTTCAGTTTAAGAATAGCTATATGCTATTCTTATCGTCTAGGCAAGTCCCGTTCATATTTGTGAACATGAGCAGCTCTCCCCCAAAACCTGAAACCAGAGAACTGAGAATCAAACCTGTGACATCACTGGGTGTGAACTCTCTGCTCTCTGAAAGATGGTGAACTGGGAGAGCAGCCAGCAGTATTTTCTTGGGCTTCATGTTCTGGTTCAGAAGAACACTACCAAGGAATAAAGCTTGTTTGGGTGGAAAAACTCAAACAAACATTTTGTGGATGACCAAAAATAGGTTTCCCATTCATTATGGAGCAGCTCCAGAGTGTATACCTGACTACATCACATTACACGTTTTTGGTTTGGGGAAAGAGGTGTCTGTGTTCATAAACAGTGGATGACCTCTTAAACATCAAACATATACTAATCTAAAATTGAGTGGCATTCCCATTTTAAAGGGCTGATTGTTCAGTTAAGGAGCCGTGCATTGACAAGAGATAGCTATTAGATAGCCACTGTGAGGACTTCATTTTTGCAGGCTAAGGACAAAGCCTTATGACATAAGAGCAGTCAGGTCAACACCGTGACAGATAAACAACCCAAATAACTAATCTGCACATCTCAGGTTATGTCATCAGCTCAAAACTCATCTGATAGCAGTGAAGAAATGCAAATGCAATGCAAAGGCACCTGTTTGATAGTGGCTTTTACCAGGGTTGGCAACACATTATTAGTCTGGTATAAAATATGAATGAGATAGATTCATAGTGTACATAATAGTAAGTCATGTCAAACTGATGTAAATTATGTGAGGACGTGGCCTTTTAAAGAGAAAAGAGCATGAATGAATGCCTCTCTGCAAACATAATTGATTTTTGTTTCTATTGCTGGTTTGTTTACCCCCCTTTTTTTTTTTTTTTATTCGTCACCACATCACTGAATTACGCGTAAGAGACAAGCACTACTAATCAATCATTTACCTAGCCACCTTAAGCTCGCTCCCGAGTGCGCGCCCCCGCGAGTGCTGTGAGAGGAGCTGTCGGCAGTGAGATCATGTGAGAGTCCACGCTTGGAGAAAATAGGTTAGCAGGGTAGACTGAGAGGAAAGCAGGCGGAGAGTCACAGCGCAGAGGGGGGGTCCGAGCACTGGGAGTCCTGCAAGCCGAGCTGAACCACCGTGGGACTATTCTGTCAAAAAGTTCTCCCGAACACAGCTGCCAGCGCGTCGAGACGGTTTTAACATGCGAGCCGAAGCGACTTTCTTTACTCTTGTTTTCCCAACGCCGGACTTTGTCGAGCGATAAAGGAGAGGAGAGTTTCGGGTAGTTTTTTTTTTCTTCGGTCGTGTTTACCGAGAGCTGTCTGCCATTGGAGCGAAGTTTATATTTAGACGGCCAGGTTACTCTGGCTCGACTGTAGCACTCTTATTATTCTGTCAGCGCACAGTAACCACATGTAGTCGGGTTTTCAGCACTCAACCAAGACAAAAACAAACATCAAAATGAGAGGTAAGTTGTTTTTGTGTCTTGACAAGTCTGTGCATATGTATTTGAACTTGGTAAGGAACTGTGCGGTTGTATTATGGGATGAAATGGCCACATGTGTGCGCACACAGGGAGTTGAGTGCGCCTGTTCTCCTCCCAGTGCGCATTAATCCCTCTTGACTGGATTAGCTGCACAGATCTGGAGGTTGCATGCTCCACATTGAAGTTTGGCTTGCGGTGATTCAGAGCTATAGGCATGTTGTTCAATCATGGAATTGACCCTGAGAATAAAGTCTATTTTTAGCATCATTCGGGCCTATTCATGGTGAAATCACACAAAGTTTTGAAGTGTAGAGATTTAATTTTTGCTATATATACTATAATGTATAGTGGAGCAGAAACTGTCTGCATTTGGAGAAATGTCAGTCACATCTCACCTGGGACTCCATCTGTAAATTTTGCCTGGGGATCCATGTTAAGAGTTATGCAATGAGGAGAGGGAGGGGCATGTGTGGAGGCTGTTGTTATCCAGAACTACAATTATGTAATCGAGATATAATTTCGGCTGATCATGTAATAAGTAAAAGTTTAATGGTGATCGTTCAAGAACTATTAGCGAATATCGTTACATTTAAAGAAAAAACATAACCTATTTCTTTGCACTGTCGGCCTTTATATTTATCTAACAATCTGATGTTTGGTGTTTGTTGCAATAATAAACCAACCCATTCATGCTGGCTGCCTGTTTTGTTCGTGCCAATGAGTTTGCAAAGCCAATCTGAGCATTGTTGGTGGTGTTGTGGTGTGATGGCGGTGCCAGCATGGCCGACAGTGTGAGTGTGCAGAGGGAGAGCGACCTGCCTGGCTGTTCCACTGACCTAGTTATGTCACCCAACATTATACAGCGTTCACAGAGGCGGGAGGGGGAGCGGCTCCGGGAAGGGCCGTGCCGCCGGCCGTGCAGCGCCATGTGCGGCTGCTGGCTCGCAGTGGTCGGCGCCCTCCAGCGAGCAGCAGCTGCTGAGAGCGGCCGATCTTGAGCTTGAACTTGGGCAGGGGGGCTGCACACAACTGTAATTAACAGAGTGGCATTTTGAATACATCTACACAGCCTGTAACCTGTGCAAAACGCGGGTTGTGATTTTTGCAGGATTTTCTTTTTTACCCATATTGAAAATTATTCTCATACTTTAGAGCATGGTCAGAGATGTACTTAAAAATCCCAAACTGCCCAGAAATGTATTTGTACATGTAGATGACATTCATTTGACATATATTTTGGACACTGGAAAGACACTTATTCATATGCATATCTGCAAGTATATCCAAAATATATTGTAATCACTCAAAATACATTTTGAATGAATGTCATCTACATTTTTGGACATTGTGGACAGTGCAGCCTTTATGAGAAATTTATGTTTTACCAAATGGGATGTAGGGACCAGAATGCCATGATAAGGAAAACTTCTCTGTTGCTGAAGTTGCTTTCACATGAGTGAAATATTTTTTTCCCAAGTAAATAATTTCGAGACACATCAAGCTATTACCTGTCGCAATTTCACTCATCCTTGCATTGATGTTTTTTTTGACAGAACAACAGCAATGGCAAGTGAGAAAGTAAAGACACTGCTGTTGCACTTCTGTTTTTTTTGGTCTCAGTGAGGCCCTCATTGCATTCTTTTGTTGTGCTGGACAGGGGATTAGCTACAAGGAGCTTTTTTTTTGCAGAGGAGAGGGAAGAATTTTGTCAGAAGAGGGGGAGGGAGGAAGAAGTGGAGGGGGCCTCTGCCTCTGGTGGAGGGAGGTTCCCTTTCTGGCAGGATATCCAAATGTAAACAAAGCACAGCCAGGCCTTAGCTCACCGGACTGAAATGTAGGTTAGTCACTCACTTTTAACAACGTCTCTTGTTTGCTGACTAGAATAGATTTGCAATAACGGCAAGTCAGCATTTTCATCCCTTGCATTCACAATAATTTTGGTACAGGAGTCATTCTAACAGCGTTGTTACAATGACAGATGTTTAGAGGCCTACTGATATATTTGGACCTCTGACTCTCCCTCTGGCTTATGTTATTGCAGAGTGCACTTCCTCTTTCTGATACCGTATTGAATGTATTAATGTTTATTACTTCTAGACACATTGTAAAATAAATCATAAGGCATGTCACACACTAGAGAAGACACATGTTAGTCTGATGAAGTCCACAGCTCTGTTCTAATGTGCAGAAACACCCCCCTTTGTGAGCCTCAGCTTCTATTTGCATCTTTAAAACGGAGCATGTCGATTTGAATGCACTTGCACTGCTTGCTCACAGCCAGATTGTAAATTTGTGTTTTGTATATGCAGAGCAAAGTCTTCACAGCATTATATTGTTATGAGCAGTATCGTTTTCTGTGCAGTGTTAAAGTATAAAAACTTTTTTGCTATTGTGAGAGCTGAACTGTAAGGAATAGTGTTGTTTGCTACAAGATATCATCTGTAATCTGTAAAATACAACCGCCTCCACAGGTTAGACCAGAAGCCATGAAATGAAACCGGGTTTTGTCTTCATAACTGAGGATATATTCGCTCTCCTGGGGTTCATCTCTATAGCCTCAAGGCCAAGCGACCTCCTCTCTTCCTCTTGTGGAAACAGAATATGTGAAAAAACAGTGAAGTATTGTGTGCACCTTTTGCGTGATTTCAAAAGAGGGAGAGGCAACAAGGACGATCGGTGGACTATAGTGATACACCCCTGTGTTTGTCTATTTGACCTGCAATGTAAGCCTGCTGTGATCTTAAGGCCTACACCCTGCTGTGGCATGACACAACAAGTGCTTCAGTGCTGCTAATGTGTGGAAGAGAAGCACAAAGCTCTCTCCTGTTGAGTGTCTTATCTTGTTTCTGTCTGTCGTTCTTATGACTGGGTCATGACGGCAGAAAACGGCCCCACAAACCCCCGTATCAATCTGTTGTTGGAGGGCATGCGCAGCAGGCATTTTCTGCATTAAAGCAAACAAATGTGTCTGCGTGTGTTGCAACTTGTGTAATGAGCAAACTAGGGTTGTCAAAAGTATCGATACTTCGATAAGTATCGATACTAAAAATTTGAAACGATACAATACTCATTGGCAACAGTATCGATACCAGCAGTGCTTTCTCTTAATGAAAAATCAAACATATTATTTCTCCGCCTCCACTAGCCACACACACACACACACACACACACACACACACACACTGCACCGCTGCCCACAGCCCCTCCTCTCACTAGTAGCAGTCAGCTGGGTTGTTGCCTCAGTCAGCAAACAATGCTACAGAGAGGTGCCGACGAAGGGGGGTAACACGTCAAACTTGGCGAAGCACCTTAAGGACCGACACGCCAGTCTATATAAAGAATTTCGAGAGGTTAGCGAAAGTTCCCGTTTCAACATCACTGAAGCATTAAACATTTATCATAAACGTTAACGTACCCTGCACATCATCCGTTTTAGTTTAGCTAGCAAACCAAACGTTAGCTACAGAGCTAGCTAACGTTTGCCAGATGCCGGTTTTCGACCGGACTGTCCGGTTTTCAGATGCATTGTCCGGGCCCGGTCAGAAGGCTCGACCAGACGTTGAAATGTCCGATTAAAATCATTCTGTCAATAATAATCCACTAACTCTAGCCCTGCTGATTTTTCCCTATCATTGGTGGGTATCTGTTGCTTCAACAAGCTAAAAGTGTTCTGATAGGCTGATGACTAGAGCAGGCTAATCTGCTGTGTAAGTGCAAAGTTTTGAATGAGTTTTATCGGGCCTACGTTATGGAGAAGCGTGCGTCTGTCTGTCCGTCCGTCCATCTGTCTCGTTTGCACCGGGATTTACCCCTGCGTTGTCGGATATTAAGGGACTAGTTTGGGTCTCTGTGTCTGTGTTTTTTGCTTAGTTGCTTGCAGTCTATGCTGCAGAGGCCAGGAGGCAATATGATGTTTCACATGCTTGTGCAGTATAAGCTCACTCCCCTCAATAAAAAAGAGCAAATCATGACGGCGATCGACACCTGTCAATCAAAAATGTGATCTCAGACAACTTTAAAATATTGTTTTCATGTTTTATATTTTAACATGAAAACAATATTTTTTTAAAAAAAGATTGAAAATTCATTTTTTCCCCCCGTGGTATCGAAAATGGTATCGCATATCGATATTTTCCTGGGTATTGTATCGAAGTTAGAAATTCTAGTATCATGACAACCCTAGAGCAGAACAACCTGTACTTCTACCTTGGATTGAAACAGGGTGTAACATTACATCAAAACGGAGAAATGGTGTGTGTGGGCCGTATGTGACTGAATATGTGGAAGGTCAGAAGTTATTCATCTGTCATGCTGCTGACACACTGACAGCCGGCTGATAAACGCGCTGGGGCCAGTTTGCTGTTGGTGTCTGTTCTCTGTTTGTCAAAAGGCTTGGGTGTGCCACGCAAAGTAGCTATGCACCCATCTAACTGCACCAACACTGGTTACACTCAAAACATGATCCTTTGTTTAGTGTTTGCCTAACTTCACTCTGTATTTCTCATTTCACTAAAACGTTATGTGACTTAGTGTTTCGGCGGACTGGAGAAATGTAAAACGCCGTATGTTGCTTTTTCATGCAACATGTTAGTAAAGAATTGGGTTTGTATCAGTCTTCTTGGAATGTCAACTCTCTCTAGAGAACTAACAGGTCAAATGCCGAAGACTTTTGGCCAGGTCAAAGGTGAAATGCAGGGTTAAAGGTAGGCTAATTGTTGCTGTTAACATTAATCTAGCCACTGACCCCGCATCTCTCTCAGCACGGTTAGAAAGAGAAGTAGGAATGTGAGGTTGAGCATCGCTGTGAAGTGAGTGGTGAACAGTTGAATTTGTTAGATTTGTCAGATAAGTAAACTTGATCTCTTTGAGTATTTAGTACTGTTACATCATAACAATGGGCTTATCTGCCTCTACTGCTTCAGCACGTAGTATGCAAGAAATCCCAGTAGTTTTCTTGTAGTTACCTTTTTTTTTTTACTGTATAGTTTTAACTGCAAATTTTGTGCACATTTATTATTTATCAGTTCTGTTAAGCAGTAGGCCCAGGCAGGACATTGCTTTCAGAGATAAATCTTTTACAGCCTCTCTGGGTTGTGTTTGGATATCTGCAGAATAGAAGAGTGAGAAAGCATGAAGGCCTATCTGTAGTTGTGGCGACTGGGGTGGGTGGGCATGTGTGTAATTCTGGCTCTCAGCGCAGGACAAGAATAGAAACGGTTGAAGCAGAAGCCCAATGTCAAAGAGAGAAGGGGAGTGCTAAATAACTGACATTCAAGTTCCCAGTATGCCTGGCTTGACTGGACTCAAGCCAGGTACAGTATGGTACGTTACACTGGCACTAAGTCAAACAGCCCTGAGTACTAGACGTGATTTCAACATCACGTCTGTACCTTACATGCTCTCATATAGCCCCAGGATCTTTTTGGCTGTAGCCCAAACCAAGCATTAAATACATGATTACATATTTAAACAATTAATAAACAGCTGTAAATATGAAAAATATGCACCAGAGAAGTCCATGCTAAAGCCTAGGACACAGAAGGCTTTTCAAGTCTTTTCCGTCTAGAGCAGTTCAGACTAAGTTCAGACATATAGTAAACTTTCACTTTTAAACCCTGTGTAGTCTAATTTTAGCCTAGACGGCTATAAACCATTTAGACATCTTTTAAACAACTAGTCAACGTAAAATTGCTTTGTGTGTGTGTGTGTGTGGGCTGGGTCTCATTATTAATTTAGCATAATATAGGCTTGATTATTAGAAATCAATACATACAGTATATATATAGGCTTTATTGGGGGAAAACATTTGTGTTTATTTATGTTTTAATGTTTGCACCATGTTAAGCAAAGACATGATTTGGATATGAACTGTTCTGGGAGTGTTGTTTGTCTATGGTTACCACAGTGCTGTTCTTGTTATATTTTTCTGTTATGTAACATATTCAATATTCTGATGCAAGCGGGGAGACTTCAGGGAAATGTTTTATGGGAAGTCCCAGCATTGTTCAGTTCCACCTTAAAACTGGTCTGCGGAGAGACGTATATTATTCAAACGCGGCGTGATCGCGCCTGCCTGCCTGCCTCCCTCCTCCCTCTCGCCCTGCAGTGGGAAAGTGTGTCAGTAGGACAGAATGTCCACATGGGCTGACGGATGACTCAGCCAATCCCAAGCAGGCTCCGAACGCCGCTCGGCCAGTGGGAAGCGGGAAGTCGGAGAAGGGCGGGGCGGCGGTGTTGCTAGAGTGAGCCCGCTCAATGAGTGCTTGTGGAATGCTCGCAGACGAGAGTTATATAATCGGGAGATGAGGGAGGGGTGGAGGGGAACCGGAGAGAAAGAGAGGAAGGACGAGGGGGGGAGGGAGGGAGAGATTTTTCCATTGCATGCCTGCAGCTGCCCTAATCAGTCGGAGTATTTTAGTCAACAGTTTTAGAAAAGAGACAGCAGACTGTTTCATTAAATGGGGGAAAAGAAATAGAAAGTTGTCTTTTCCAATACGTAAGGCCACAACAATGTCTCCAATCACACAGACTCAAGCGGTTTTCCGTAGATCGTCCTCTCAGGGGCAAATATAATGTTACACAAACAACAGAGAGTTTATAATCAGTCTGTCCAACATTGCACAGACTGCCAGGTTGAGCAACACTACCTAATGGAATGGTTGTTGGTTTTTCCTCTTCTAAGAAGGAAACACAATCTTTGTGTTGTGTGTACTGTGTGTATGTGTCATGTGTGCATGTGTCATCTGATTCCCTATCTATTTGTGTACCGTGCATCCTCATGGGGACCACATGCAGAATGCAGTCAAGCACAATTAAGGGCAAGTTTATCTTCTCTTGTATCTGGGTATGGTGGAGCAAAGTAAGTTCTCCTGCTCAGCTCACTGCAGGGTTGTTGCAATAGTTAAAGACTTGTAAAAGCTGAAGAATATGTGTTTTTGGACTTAAGATTGTGCAGTGCTGCATCGTCAGCTTTTAGGTCTCTTGCTTGATTCATTAAAAATGTATTTTTCTCTTTGAATACTACACACTCTGGTGCAAAGTAGGGGATCTGCTTCATGCAGTGATCTGCATGAGGCAGATCACTGCATTTCTTCAGCGTGTTAATCATTCCCACATGGTCCCATTGGCGGCGTACTGTGAAGCACACGTCCTCTCTGACACTGAATCTAGGCCAAAAATTGGTCTCCAGTGTAAGAGAGTGTTTATGTTTGAGTGCTTGTACCATGTTACGCAATGGCGTGTTTAGATATCAGCTGTTTTTGGCTAAGATCCACAAGATGTTTGCCTGGTGGTAATGTGTGACTCAATAGTCTCACGTTCGAACGTGCCAAATCGGTCGTAACTGTGTTTCACTGAGCAGATGTTGAGATTAGGTTTTATACAGTCAGTCAAGTCCATTCTCCTGTGTGTTGTTGTGTTAATAGACACATTAGTCAGCTATCTGACCTCTCTCATCAATGTCCTTTTTGTCCCTGCAGCTCAGATCGAGGTCATCCCCTGTAAGATCTGCGGGGACAAGTCCTCAGGAATCCACTATGGAGTCATCACCTGCGAAGGCTGCAAGGTGAGGAGGAGACACACAATGTCAGCTAGGCTACCACACTTAACTTCAACTGACTCATCGTGTCTAAAATGTGCGCATCATTTACATGTATGAATTGTTTGTGTGTGTGTGTGTATGTACAGGGTTTCTTCCGTCGCAGCCAGCAGAACAATGCCATGTACTCCTGTTCCCGTCAGAGGAACTGCCTGATCGACCGGACCAACCGTAACCGCTGCCAGCACTGCCGTTTACAGAAGTGTCTGGCTTTGGGCATGAGCCGAGACGGTGAGGAACACATAGGGAACATACTGCCCTACAATAACATACTGATTACATACCAAAACTGGCTCGCAGAAACTTGGACTGTAAATACTTACAGTTACTTGTAAGCTGTCTGTGAAATCTTTTATTTACTCGTCTATCTCAGTTGAACAGATGTCTAAACATATTTTCTCTCTGCAGCGGTGAAGTTCGGTCGTATGTCCAAGAAGCAGCGCGACAGCCTGTACGCTGAGGTGCAGAAGCACCAGAAGTCCCAGGAGTGCGGGGGCACCGGGGGCGGGGGCTCCGCCGGTCTGCCCTTACCCAGAGAGGACGGTGTGTGCGGGGGAAGCGGGGAGGACGGCGAAGGGGGTCTGAGCCGTTCCTATAGCAGCGGGGGCTCCAGCTCCACCCTCAGCGACCTGGATGACATCGCGGCGCTGCCCGACCTGTTCGACCTGCCGCTGACCCCCGAGGAGGCCAGCGAGTACTGCAGCCTGGAGCTGCTGGGCGGAGGGGGAGGGGCCAGCACCGGCAACACCTCCAACTCATCGTCCTCCTCTTCCTCTTCCTCATCCTTGTCCAATCAGAACTCCCCACAGCAGACCATGCTGGACGTGGCAGACAGCAACGGGATCCAGCTCCTGCACACACACACTCACACACACACACTGCTGGCACACACACATGCAGCGCTGCTGGATCATCTGCCTGACGACTGCTCCCTAACAGACCTTGGTGAGTAGTGACATACCAGCAATGACATACAACAAATTATTTATTCTTTCTTTTATTCATCCATTACTTAACCAAACAGGGCAACATAGAACAAATTCTTATTAACAATGTTGGCCTGGTAAGTAGTGAAAGGCCTTTTAAAGGGGATTCAAATGGAATGAATAAGGTGAAATAAAATGACATCTAAAAACTAAAATAAAGAAAATAAAATGAACAAAGACGCCACCAAGACAAGAGCAAGGTCATATGACATAGAAATAGATAAGATAAAAGAAGAGTGGTGCACAGCAGACCAAAGCAAAGAAGGGCTTTACTGAAATTAGTGTGCAAGACCACAAGGACAAGATTGAATGGGCAAAACAAGCAAAATGAAATGGGCAGAAGACATGAAGCAGTAAAAAGACAACAAAAACAGCGACTAGTAAAGGGATGTTCGGAAGCAAGGGCATTTTTCAGAGAGGGAATCAGTGGAGTCCTTGGAGGAAGATAATGAGAGAAAACGATTCAGTTTTAGAGGAGGAGTTTTGTTTTTTAATGCTATTCTGGTTGCTGGCAGCAGCAAACTGCGAGGAGGATTGGCTAAGGGCTCTGGGGACTTTTAAAGGAAGCAACCGGTAAATATTGTGACTGGGTGTACTAAGTGTAGGAGGGGGAAAAGGATTATAACAGCTGGCGAAGGAAGGAGTAGGTGAGCCAATTAATTTTATGATTGGATTGCAGATTACAGTGATGCAACCAGTCTTGGCGGTAAACATAATGGCAGAGTGGTGCAGAGTATCTAGGCATTCAAGGGCACACTGACATGACCTGTGGATATGAAAACAACATCCCTGTAATCAAGCATGGGAAGGATGATCATCTGATTCAGTGTGACTTTACAGTAGTCTGGAGCATTAATACATGATGGTAAAACATACAGAATGGTTGTTGTCGGGTTCAGTGACTTGGTACGTCACTGAACCCTGGGGATAATTCACTGGTTTTCTCATGAATACGTTTACTTGTGTCGGCCCAACACAATATCAGAAAGGCCAACCACAAGTAGATTTCCTAAACTGATAAAGAAACGTATTAACTGCGCTTCTTGTGGTTCATGCACACACACAACTCCAGTCTTGTGTATCTTGTGCCTCACCACAACTAACCTGAGACGACACTGATTAATGTGTGTGTTGTGCTTGTTTTTGTCACAGAGCGCATCACTCAGAGTATCGTCAAGTCCCATTTGGAGACGTGTCAGTACAGCGCTGAAGACATGAAGAGATTCACCTGGGCACAATACTCACCTGAGGAAACGCGCGCTTTTCAGAACAAGGTACACAGTGTACACATTAACTCCTATAGGTGTGAAGTCTTCTGTGTACTCGCATACAGCTCTAGCATAGCAATTAGGAATGTAGTGATACTGGGACAGAATATCAGGTCAATATCAGCCTCAGGTGGGGCATGTTTATTGGAGAATTGTCCCAACACTAAAATCTGATACCAAACATCAATTGATTTTCAACTAACTTGATATTGTCTTTTTAAATGAATAGAAGGAAGTTACATCTTTCTAATATAGCAAAATTGAATCTATCATTCATTTTTTGTGTATTTGTCCTATTTTCAGTGCAAGTAATCTGATCAGTACTTAGTGTTTGCCAATACTAAGTGTCTAATGCCTGGAAAAGGAGTCGGCAGTGGAAAGACTGGTATCGGTGGATTCCTCATAGTTATGTCTCTTTTTTTGTGTCTCCTTCAGTCTGCTGAGTGGATGTGGCAGCAGTGTGCACACCACATCACCAATGCCATCCAGTATGTGGTGGAATTTGCCAAACGCATCGCTGGCTTCATGGACCTCTGCCAGAACGATCAGATTATATTGCTGAAAGCAGGTCAGTACCACTAATGCATACTGTAGAAATACTCAAAAAATAAAAAAAAAAGGCTCAAATGCTTATGTCACACAATCCAGTTTGCCAGAGTAAACAAATTCTAAAACTTGCTAACTGTAGTCCCTTCTTGTCTTTTTGTCTCCAACCTTCTACCCTTGGTGTTTTCTCCAACTGTCACCATCTGTTTTTTTTTTTTTTTTACTTTTTACTTTTTTACTACCACACATCCCTGGTTCCACCACTGGGGAGAAACAAATGGTTCTGGAAACTAAATTTACAATTATTTTCTGTATCTGTTCAACATTTATATGTTTGTGACACAAATTGCATATCATTTTTGTAAATGTTTTGAACTTTGTTTTACAAATCTCCTGTGGATATCTATTTTACCCTGTGGATTTTTAAACGGTTCAAAATGTGTCATATATGCTGCGCACCAATCTGGATCGAAATTATTTACTTTTTGTTATGTGTTTTTGTGCATGTTGGAGCATCTTTGGCCCCCTCTGTCCCCCCTCCCTCTCCCATCTCCTCTTCTTCCTCCATCCCTCCATCTCTCTGCCTCTATCTATGGTTCCCCGTACAGGCTGTCTGGAGGTCCTGCTGATACGCATGTGCCGAGCTTTCAACGTCAGCAACAGCACCATTTTCTTCGATGGGAAATTTGCCTCAGCTCCGTTCTTCAAAGCGCTTGGTGAGGCTCATCAATTTTTGGTTGTCTAAGCTTTAAAACATTCAGGAGATTTTTGACACACATGAAAGAAAATGCTCTTACACTTCACCTAAACATCAATATCTTATACCTTTTTTCACATTCATGAGCCAGGAATATTACGGTATACTGATTTGTGTTCATCCTGTGTAGAAGGATTCACACTGAGCCTCACTGACTATCATTGACTAACTAGCAAGAGATTTGATAATAGGCCTGAAGTTTTTCCTCTATGTTTTTCCAGGTTGTGATGACCTGGTGAGTGCGGTGTTTGACCTGGGCAAAGGTCTCTGCCGTCTACAGCTATCTGATGAAGAGATGGCTCTGTTCAGTGCTGCCGTCCTCCTATCTCCTGGTGATTTGCTTTTTCTCTCCCTCTCTCTCACACACACACATACATAAATACAAACACTCATTATACAGAAAAATCATACAGCAGTCGATCACACGCTTTCCTGTCACTCTTAATCCACACTGGGAAGGTCGTATTCTCTCATTAACTCTCGAGAGCTGCCATAGGATGTGACTTTTCAACATAAACATGTGGCACTCATTATATTTTTGGTTGTAGACATCTCATACATACTCAGTTTTACATTTTGTTCTTGTATTGGCACAGATTGTTTGGCCAGCTCCCAGAAAATTTGCATTATATAATTGTCAATGTATGTCAATTTTACCCCGTATCTATAATTCAGCCTCGCATTCACAGTACTGAATTGGCAGTTTTAGAGTGAGATTAAGATAGACTTGGTGCATGAAGTTATTGCTTATTTGATGCTTAATATTGTTTTTCCTGTAGATCGGCCATGGCTGACAGAAGGCCAAAAGGTCCAGAAGCTCCAGGAGAAAGTCTACCTGGCTCTGCAGCACAGTCTACACATGAGTGGAGCTTCAGACGAGAAACTAGACAAGGTAAAGACTAGCAGTCACGACTCTCTTTAAACAGACACACACACACACACACACACATACACACACACACACACACATACAGAGATTTACCCTTGCCTCTCTTCTGTCCCCACAGATGGTGTCCAAGCTGCCCATGATGAAGTCCATCTGTAACCTCCACATCGACAAACTGGAGTTTTTCCGTTTGGTCCACCCAGAGACCGCCTACAGCTTCCCACCACTGTACCGGGAAGTGTTTGGCAGTGAGATGTCTCTGCCAGACTCCACCGACAGCTAGACAGACACACACACACACAGGCAGAGAAATGCAGAGAGTGAGAAAGTGTGCGAAGAGGTAGGGAAGCGTAAGGAGAGACAGAGGAAGATAGAGATGTTGAAGCTCAACAACCAGCAGTTAAACGACAATCCAGGACTTTAAATACTCAGTCTCCCATGATCCCAAACGTGTCCTCCACTTTCCCAGCAGGCAAAGCACCTTACACTACAGACCACACATGCTCATGGTCCTCTAATATCGTAGCATTAACAACAAGCGGATGGGCATTATGATAACACAGCGGCCCAGTTAGCGTGAGATGGATCCACGCTCTAACACTCGTTTGACATCCGATCCACTGTGGATCACCCAACCAGTCATGAATGTACCTCAATGATAAGCACCAGTGCACAAGCCAGAACCCAACAGCGAATGTACAAGCCTGCCACTCTGGGACAGAGTTCTACTTATAGTATTAGAACCAAGTCTTCTTGATCAACAGGTCTCATTATTATTACAGCTCTCAGTCAATATGTGTCTCTGTATTGATACGTCTCAGTACGGTACGCATTCATACAGACGATATCCTTGTACTGACCATCTCTAAGGGACCAAGATCATCAGTCATTTCCTATCATATAAGAGGAAATGCGCATGTATGAAATGGCTCACGGCTTTAGGCCTGGCCTATTGGCTCAGTTGAAAACCGGTCTGACACACGCACACACACATTTAGACAGTGTTCGGTGCTGCCTTTTTGTAGGCTCTTGTAATGCAATGAGAAACCTCAGTCCCACACACCCCTTCCCTTGTAAATGCCACTTAGAGACAGGAAAAGATGAAATTATCTTTAATTTATATACACATTTATAAACAAATATTTTAAATAAGAATGTAAATAGATGACTATATAAGTATATAGAGAGATAGAATGTGTGAGTGCAGTTCAGAGAGAAAGGGAGAGAAAAGCGGATGGTAGGATGCAGAGGGAGAGGGGAAAAGATGGATATTTGGACTCGATCCTTTTCGGGACTATTTTCCCCTCTTGATCATACTCTCAGGTTTCCATGGCAACAACCCCTCTTGCCCTGATAGCGACCAGACTGGGTTAACACGCAGTCATCACGCAAGCAACGGGGTGGACACTTGTTGCAGACATGACACGGCAGGGGAGGCGATCTACCCACACAGAGGCAAAAAAAAAAAAAACATTGCCTTCCTCTTGCATTTGAACTGAGAGCATTCACCTGCAGTGACTCCCCTGCCTAAAGAGACAAGAAAACAAAGAGGACACTAAGGACGAGAGACAGCAAGGCAAAAGATGACTTCATGAACTCTACATGATAAGAGACTTTGAGATACACGGTGTCTCCCCACTTGTTTCTAACCAGCAGTCAGTAGGTGTAGTATACCTGTCTTTTACTCATAATGTTTCCGTTGGTTACGGGCTGGGCCGCGGATTGGCCCGTATGTATCATAAACCTTCCTTGCTGGTTGGAGCAACTGTATTATTTTTGTACATTTGCTGTTTTCTCTCTCCTTTAGTCCCTTAAACCCAACACCTCTCCAAATACCAAGCACTTATTCTTTCCTCTATCTCACTGGGCACTAGTCTAAGGCCGGACAGAGCGACCAGCTGCCCCCCTGAGTTAGGCCTTGATGCCAGTAAGACTTAACAGATTTCAGTAAATTTGTTCTGGGGTTATTTATTTTGTTTTTGTTTTTGTAAATTCTGTATGCTTTGTACAAGGTTGCCCATACCTCTTTACGTTTCACATATACATACACAATATGCTTTCTAAAGGATGGTATAGCTTATTATATGATAACGTCTTACTTTGGGTGCTTTGAAGCTCCTAAGCAGAATCTGAGGAGCTGCCCGCCGCTCAGGGAGATAGCTGCGATCTCTGTCAGTGACCCTTTATTACCAGTGTCGTCTTCTAGCCTTGTACTCCTCACACCTTTGCACCTAAGATGAGACCCATAACCATAATCACTGTGGACGTAAGTTCTATTTTTGTGAATGTTACTCACAAAGTGTCAAAACCCTTCCCCTTTTGTCCTAATATTGTAACATGAAATTTACAAGACATAGGAGTTAAAAAGAAATCAGTTAAATAGAGTTAAACGATGAATTTCATTATTGGGGTTTAATGTTTCTTTTGCTGTGATTTTCATTTATCTGTCAGTCTTTTATCCACTTTTTTTTTCTTTTTGTGTCTCCACCTTTTGTCTTGTAAAGTAAGTGATCTGTTTTTTTTTTTATTGAAGAAAGATTAGGAAAATTCCAAACAAAAAAGAAGTTTGTTTCCATTTTCTTTCCCTGTATGACAAAATGTACAAGAGGTATATTACTAGTCCAAGAGTAACTGAGTCACACAGCTCGATATATATTGTTGTCCAATGGGATACATTATATGTGGTTTTAAGAATGTAATAAAATTATTTCTTTTTCTTTTGAAATGTTTCATTGTGTCTTATTTCACAGAATCCATAAACATTGTCTTTAAGGCTTTCATTTTAGTACGCTTATGTAATAGGCCACTGAATATTGCTGACTAATCCAACAGTCCATATACTCAATAAACTAGTAAAATCACTGTTCCGTAATTATTGTCCTGCAAATGAGCACAACCATGACCTCTGTAGATGTAATGCTAATCAAAGACTTGTGCATATTGTCTTGATGCCAGTGATTTTAATATTTTTCTAGGTAATAAGTCATAAAACATGAACTGAATTTTTTACAAATCCCTAAAAACGAGTAAACTAAACTAATAAACTAAAAATGTGTTTGTCAAGTAATATCTTAATGTGCCATTAGTTTCCTATCAACCAGGAGTGGACAGCAGCAACATAAAGTAATGAATTAGTGGGGCAATGGATGTTGGTCTCAGCTGAAACATACATGAGTATAAAGGTCAGATGTAATTTATTCAGTGTGTGTCAGTTTCCAGAGAGGGAAAGAAGGATGTTTGGATGTGTGTGTGTGTGTGTGTGTCTGTGCGTGTGTGTGCGTGCGTGCGTGCGTGTGTGTGTGTGTGTGCGTGCGTGTGTGCGTGTTGACCCAGTTTATCCACTAGGATGGAGCCACCCTCATCAACCTCAAGCCAGGAAATAGAGTGGTTGCCTAGCAAGTTCCACATCCACGGTGCAAAGTTTGAAGACGCGTAGCCAGGTCTGTGCTGTAAACGTCAAAGTTACAGCTTTATTTTAACACTAATTTACTTACCAAAGTAGTAACATCTGCGTTGCAAGATGTCTGTTGCGGGATTCAAGAAGCAATTCTACAAAGCAAGCCAGGTAAGCGCGCAACTTTTTGAGATTAGCCGGTAGCTTAGCTAGCTAGCTAACATTATCGTTAACGCTACTTTTCCTGCAAGTTAGCTTCAAGCTAGCTAGGTTAGTTAACTTAACCAAATTGGCTAACGTAATAGCTAAATATAAAACAAGTTTTCCTGGTTAAACATCTGAAAACAGTCTTCCTTTCAGTTACTTGAACTTTTGATAATATGCTATTGTTGTTATGCCCGTCGTTATCAGCTGTCAAATACGTCGTCTCTCAAAAGTAACGCTTAGAAAGTCATGTTAACGTTATCTAGTAACTTATCTAGCTATCGCCAAATGATGTATGCTGGAACTTTTTTCTCTGGTCATTTCATTGTTGCCTGTAACGTTAATAAGTCAGGTAATGGATTTGCAGCCAAGTAAGTTTTAATGTTTGTTAAACTGGATTTGCGTCCTGCATTTTACTGAGGGACAGAGCTAACGTTACTGCTGACTGACACAAAATCACACATTGAGAGGATGCTTAGTCTGGCTTGATGAAGATGCTGGAAGGCCAGTGTGTGATGAATGGTTGTTTGCTTCGGCTGTTTTGCTGTACACAGAACAGGTGGATTCCTCACTACAATGTTATAACTAGTACCCTCTTGTTACAGTGAAGTTTCATAATCAGCAACATATTGGATTGCCGACGGTTGTTTCTAACTGTTAGATTGAGCTGTTGACGGGCCAGACTAATTACATCAGTATTCCTTCATGTCATACAAATTGCAGTTGTCTGTAGGGAAATTAGTTCATTTCCATACTGCTGTATATTCATTTTAATAAAATAAATCATGAGCTGATCTGAAGCTATTCAGTATCTCTAAGATACAATGGATCCACAACATTTTGCCAATCAGGGACTTCTGTTCCCTACTATAGAAAGTATAATTTCTTTGTTTTTAATTTTGTTCACCACAGGTGTGACTTTTTCCACTGTTGGACATATTGTTTTGGAATGTCACTCCAATGTTGTCTCTACTCTTCCAGCGTGACATAGCCTAGTTAAAACTTCAAGCACAATTTAACACACTGACACCAGATAGATTATGTCAGCTCAGAGAAGCAAGTTGAATGTTGTAGGCCTAAACAGTGGACATGACTGGAGTCCATGTCACATAAATGTCTCACTGACAGGTTGTTTACAGACATTCAGGTTAGTCTCTAACTAACAAATCTCTGCATTGGTTCGCTTTAAGACTCTTGAATTTATTCACTGCAGCTTTACTAAGCCATTTTAGTAGCATGTGCTTAAAAAATAAATCTGATAGTGGTACCTAGACAATTTTGTTTGTTTGGGGGGGGGGGGGGGGGGGTCGTTACAGCTTAGGATACTAAACAGGGATGGACAATTTCAGCTGTTGTTACATATTTTGTGTCCAAGCCTTGTCTGTGCTTATATATTTTTTCCAGATTATTAGCACATTGGGAAAATATCTTAAGGTGGTTAAAACCCATCACCAGAAGCATGAAACTCAACAAGACATAGGCTACAAAACAGGTGGCCTGTAATTTGATGAATCACACCAGGAAAAAGGCACGCACATCCCTAACTAAAGTGCTAAGACTAAAGTGCAGTTGCCTTGGCAAATAACAGGTACATGGAATGACTTGAAGTCCGCACACTGCAATGCTCCATTTTGCAGAATTTATTACCACACTGTGGTGACTTTTCGAGCCACCATGCTCTTCATCAGGCAACATATTTTGATGACACCTGCCTTGGAACAGGGCTTTGCGTTGCAGTATCACTACACAACAATGTGGTGAGTGTCGGCTCCTTGGTCAGTGGGTGTGTACCTCAGTGTGGGTAATGGAATCCTTGTTATGTGACTGCTGTGCCCAAACCAGATTCCAGGCCTTTAGTAATCCAGTGGAAACAGATTTAGTCAGTCAGTCAAGAAACAAGTAGTAATAACAAAGCAGCAAACAAAGCAGTTCTGTCTTTGCTACCTATTTTCCACTGACTTAATTGATTGTGACATTTTTGCTTGTTTACACTTGTGGTATAGATGGCTTGCTATCTAAAACCACGGTACAGCGCAACTACTGCTGGTAACTCCCACCGCCAAAAGCCTCAACTACTGCAACATATATCTATAAGATATCTCACCCCCATATTAGCATTGACATGACAAACAAGTGTTGCATCTTGTCATTCAGGCTTTGAAAAGAACACAAGGAGGAGGCTAACGTGTTACCTATAGCCTAACCAAGGCCCAAGCCATACCTTGAGCCGTGAAGGAATACTTGATTAACAGAAACACTGCAGTCAGTTTGCTAATCATACACCTATAGCCTACATTATGCACATAGTGTTGGGTCCACAACCACTGCTTATCATTTTAATCATTTAGTCATTTTAGTAACAGACCAAGAAGACCAAACCCAGGTGCTCTGTTCCATGTCTTCTACTGAGGCAAGACCCCAACCCCACCTCCCCAACAACTAGGCTTAGGATATAACTTAGGCTTTGTCTAACTGTTGGTTTATCAGGCTTGGGATGGGCGGTGTTAACGGTGGTGGAGGACAACAAAATTGTGTACAGTTATGAGGCCAGCAGGGGGGTGGAGGGGTGTATGTGCATGTGTACATGTGTGTGAATAATGGCTAAGCTAATGTTCAGGCATGTTCCAAAAACTATGAAAGGTAGCACATCTCAAATTTCCAAGTCAAGGAGGACAAAATACTAACATTTCACTTATTTATTTGGCTCACATCACAATAGAAAAACGCTTACGCGTTTCGGCACAGAGCCTTCTTCAGAGCGTTCAAGGCTCTGTGCGGAAACGCATAAGCATTTTTCTATTGTGATGTGAGCCAAATAAATAAGTGAAATGTTAGTATTTTGTCCTCCTTGACTTGGAAATTTGAGATGTGCTACCTTTCATAGTTTTTGGAACATGCTCTGGATTTTGGGTTTAGCACTCCACTGAGAATCCCACTGTTGAAGCGCAACCTCCTTTTCCAACTAATGTTCAGGCAGTATGTAAATTTGGTAGCAAAAGATTCACTAGAAATTGCAGTTAAAAGTACTGCTTATTGACAAATTGATTTTATAATTGGAGGGTGTGGGGGCTGAGATGCAGCCCATGGGCCATCAATTGTCCATCGCTGCCTTGGGCATTTCTAGAGCCACAGATGTTTTGTGTTTCCCCGTACAAAAGAATATACGTAGACCTAGCCTGTGTATTTTATAAACTCTAAAGATTGATTGAGCCATCTGGTGACAGGTGTTATGTACAGTGAGGAGCTGACAGCTGCACCAAGTCAAGGCAAGAGAGAAGGCAGACACACAATGAGATGCTCTGTTTGGCCTGCCAGCCAGCCAAACAGGAATTTAGAGTTTGTCTCTGCTGAAAAATGGAGAGTGTACATGGGTGCCATATGTGAGTGAGGATGTGTGTTTATTGCCATGTGTGAGTGAGTGAGAGCAAGATAGAGTTAGCATGTGTGTTTAGTGAAAGTATGCATGAATGTGGTTGTGGTGTAGGAAACTGCAACGTGTGTGCTGACCTGATGGAATATCTGCTATTGGAGAAAGGCAGGGAAACCCATCGTATAATTCGTTGTGGAACTAAGGCTCTCAGTAGTGAGGAAAGTCCAGTCGGCAGTACTAATTCCCTAATTCAGACTTGGTAATGCCGGGGTTCCTCCATTCATGGAAAACCTGCGGACGTCTGGGAATTTGGAAATTGTGTTAACCAGGCCTGAAATAAATAATGGAAGATGTTACATGTCCAAAAATGTTTGGAAAGAGGCAGCAGGGAGTGAGAAGGGAGACTGTCCTTCACCCAGAAGGCTTGGTTCAAGTTCCTGTGGCAACAAGAAGCTGCCCTGCTGAAGTGTCTTACCAGCTCCAGGTTCTCTGTTCTTTAGTTGACTGTTCACTCCGACCTCCGTGTGGAGGTGGGTAAGCGAAAAGAGAATTTCCCTATGGGGATTAATAAAATAATATTCATCATGGATATTTTTATAAATGTTTGTTTCATCCGGACAAGTGTAGAATGTCAAGTTAGTTATGCAAGTTAAGTAAGCAAAAAAAATCTAGGGCTGCAACTAACGATTATTTTCATTGTCGATTAATCTGTTGATTATTTTCTCGATGAATCAATTAGTTGTTTGGTCTATAAAATGTCAGAAAATGGTGAAAAATGTCGATCAGTGTTTCCCAAAGCCCAAGATGACGTCCTCAAATGTCTTGTTTTGTCCACAACCCAAAGATATTCAGTTTACTGTCATAGAGGAGTAAAGAAACCAGAAAGTATTCATATTTAAGAAGCTGGAATCAGAGAATTTTGACTTATTTTTCTTAAAAAATTACTCAAACCGATTAATCGATTATCAAAATAGTTGGCGATTAATTTAATAGTTGACAACTAATCGATTAATTGATTAATCGTTGCAGCTCTAAAAAAATCCTGTAAGTATTCTACCTTGAGAGACCAGTGAACATGCTGAGTTCAGTGTGCTTCATCGCTCTGTTTGCTCTGTGTTCATAGATGGTCAGTGAGAAGGTTGGAGGAGCTGAGGGAACCAAACTGGATGAAGACTTCAAGGACCTGGAGAGGGTAAGTTCATACATTTTAATATATCTATAGTAAGTTCATGTGTAGGATTACAATATCTTTGGTATGTTATGTATATACAACCGGGTGTAAACTGCTCTCTCTTCTAACCTGTGCCACCAGAGAGCTGATGTCACCAGCAAAGCAGTGGTGGATGTCATCTGTAAAACCTCAGAGTACCTCCAGCCCAACCCGGCATCGAGAGCTAAGCTGACCATGCTCAACACGGTGTCCAAAATCCGAGGGCAGGTGAAGAGCCCGGGCTACCCGCAGCCTGAGGGCCTCCTGGGGGAGTGCATGACCAAGTACGGACGGGAGATGGGCGAGGACACTAACTTCGGTAAGACTGGTGGAAGAGTGAAGGTCAGTCAGAAGGACAGTCAGACAGAGGAGGAAGTAGAGGGTGGAAGAGATAAATAGTGGTGTATCAGGACTCGACGGTGCGAGCACTTTATTTGCATTTGCTCCAAAAAATAGACGTTTGTGAATGACAAATATCAAACACAAGCGCCTGTGTGAGTAGAGACTTCGCCTTCTAACCACTATGGCTACACTGCCATTTTACATCTAAATGCTTCGGCTGTGATTAATGTGTTGGGCATTGTTTTCAAAACTGCAATTCCCAATTAAATGAGCCCTTAGTAGAGTAGGCTGCGAGCCCCGGGAGAATTCAGTGAAAACGTGGTCAAAAACGGTGAGGAAATGCTAACTTGCTGCACTGCAGGAGGCAATTGGTGTTATTTGTCACACACACACAAATGCAAAGGGCAATACTGACTCAGTATTTGGAAGCATTCACAAATGAGATGCACAATGTCTATTCATTATCTACTAATAAAACCTGACACTTTAATTTGTGAGTGTGCCACTAAATTTCTTTCTGTGCTCCTCCTAATTTTTTTTTAATTAGGAGCACATGTGCTCCTATGAATTTTTTTTTTACAGTTGCTCCCTGGTGTATTGTTGATTGGACAACATGAAAATAGAGGAAGGTTGGAGCAGAATACGGATAAAATGTGGCAATAAAAGGATTAAGGACTAAGCTGAAAAAATAGGCTTGCAGCAAAGTCAATGCTGGGAAAGCATGTGTGAGTGTATTTGTTCAGGGGGTGCAAATTTTCCTCGGGATGAAGGGGCTGTGTGTGTGTGTGTGTGTGTGTGTGTGTGTGTGTGTGTACCTACTTTGTAACATGCTGCACCATGTCCTATACTACCTGATGTTGGTATTTTGTATGTGTGTGCACATGTCTGACCTGCAGGTGGGGCTCTAGTGGACGTAGGAGAGTCGATGAAGAGGCTGGCCGAGGTCAAGGACTCTCTGGATATCGATGTCAAGCAGAACTTTATTGACCCGCTGCAGGCAGTCGCTGAAAAGGACATTAAAGACATCCAGGTAGAATGGGAGAGACAATATGCTTCTGCACGTACAGGCAGGGCATGGTCTAATGTGTCATCTGCCATCGTATGAAAAATGTTTCCAGATACATAATACCAGTTTAATAGCATGCAAATATCTGAATCAAGCCAACAGCATAGCAGAGCTGTCACACACAAATAACGATAAACAAATGTAAATACTTTGATCGTTATGTAACGAGGTATCTGCGAAACCTCTTCCTCTCTATCCCAAACCCCTCTCCCCTTTCACCCCTTCAGCACCACCTGAAGAAACTGGAAGGCCGCCGTCTGGACTATGATTACAAGAAGAAGCGTCAGGGGAAGATCCCAGACGAAGAGCTCAGACAGGCCCTGGAGAAATTCCATGAGTCCAAGGAGCTGGCGGAAAGCTCCATGCACAACCTGCTGGAGACAGACGTGAGTGGCCGCTAGACCAGATCCCCCAAGTCTAATCCTCCCTCTTATTTATGCTGCAATCCATATTGTTGGTGTCGTGATGGCACATTTAAACTTGCTGGGATTTTTCATATTTTCACGTGTTCAGTTTAAAGGATGCATGTACAAGTAATCAGTCAGTTCACCTCCTTTTTAATAGACAACTGCTGGTAAACCACTTATGTCTATGAATTACCCTAAACTGATGCACAGCTGAAATGTTCTGGAGGTTAACGTAACCTATGTAGAGAACTTCTGCAGCCTACGGGGACATACCACTGCTTTTGTGTAGCCCTACGCAGAACCAGTTAGACATACAAAAGACAGAGGCATAAATTAACCATTACCTGCGTCAATAGGAAAAACTCTGAACCCAGATCAGCAACAGCAGAGCTGTATGAGTCATGGCAGCCAAGCCACTGAATAGTAAGAGAATAAGTGGAATTCAGTATTGTCTGTGTGTCCTACTTGAGAGACTCTAAAGAGCGAGTCGCAATCTTGAATCTAGCTAGTATCTCTTTGTATGACTGGAAGCATTGATGGGTATTTCAGGAAAGGCATGTTACTGGCTGCCCACAGCTTCTCAGCTAGCAAGCCAAATGGTTATATAATGTCTCAGAGGACGGCATGTCTCAGGTGACATGACTTGTTTTTCCACCATGACTTGCAAACCCGTCAAACCCGTTTAGTTTGGTATTTACCTCTTTCATACCTGTCGTAATGAGGCGTTTCAGAGCTTTTTGGGTGAAGCAGTTATGATGGCATAAGTGATGTTATGATAAACGAATGGGAAAAGATGGGAGCGGGCGGTGTCAAAGAAAGAACAATTCAGAAATACAACTTTGACGTACCATAGTTAAAAGGAGTCGGTGAAGTATGCATCAAAGCACGGTTGCTATTGTAAGAGATGGCATTTCATTTGTGTTTGGTCTCATTCTAAAACAGTTTGTTGTGTGCGTGTGCATGTAGGTGGAGCAGGTGAGTCAGCTGTCCTCTTTGGTGGAGTCTCAGCTGCAGTACCACAAGCAGGCCGCGCAGATCCTGGAGGAGCTGTCTGACAAACTTAGAGAAAGGTCAGCGCCGTGACTGTGTGTTTGTGGAGCATCGCATGCTTTCCGTAGGTTTAGGCTGTACCCACTGTACCAAGTGGCAACGATGCCACTTTCTCTCTGCCGATGCCAATTCACAGATCACTTACTTTTACTGAACAATGTAGATTTAGACTGTTAGTTTTGGTTCAGTTCACACAACTGATTTAGATATGATTTATTTTTCAATTTTATGTTTGGAAAAAGGCCAGAAATCAAGTGGATTTGCTTTGATTTATGATGGACTTAGTTCTGGGGAAATTCTTTGATACCAGTCTTCTTGTTCAGCCTGATATCTGGATTACTGCATCCTTACAGTTCAGGCAGGTAGTTTTTTGTTTTTTTTATTCTGTTCTGACTGTATGCAGGGTGAACGAAGCCCAGACTCGTCCAAGGCGTGAATACACCCCCAAACCCAAACCCGCACCCGCCTTTGACTTCGGAGAGGCAGAGCACTCCAACGGAGGATACACACCTTCCCAAACAAACCCTCCATCCTACTCTGCTGGTAAACTCACAACTATTCCTATATATTCTTCGAGAGCTGTGAGTGCGTTTGAACATGAGAAGGCACGTGTGTAAATCGGTGTCATTGTTAGTACTGATGTGTCCTTCCTCTTGTGACCTGACCAGCCCCAGCACTATATCCAGGTTCATCCTTCCAAAGAACCTCGATGAAGAGCAGACCGCGTGAGTCACAGATGGAGATAGTGTGCCACTTACACAGAGCTCGAGCAGCTCACTTAATTGCACTGACACTGTTGCGCATTTGTGCAAAAGAAAGACAGTGTGTATGTGTGTGTGTGTGATTGGAGTGTGTTTCAGTAACATCATTGAATGGAGTTTGTTGGGTTCACTAATCCTCTTGTCCAGCCCATCCAGTCTGTCAGCTCCCCAGGAAAAGATGGGGGCTTGTGAGAGAGAGTGGTTATTAATCTGACCACAGCTATGGATGTCTATGACTGTGACATTTTAGTCAATGTTCTCAGTGGAATGTAAAATTTTTAATTGCACTAAAAGTCTGATTTTTCACAACCATTGTTGGCTGAATTGTCTGTCTCTCACAGTCAACTTGCTCACTGATAGACCAAACTTCTGAGCCTCAAGAACTAGGGCTACTGTCGTAATATTTTTTTACAAATGTTGTTCAGGTGAATTAATTGAAATTGGATACACTGTGTAAAACGTAGTAACATTTCCTATTATTTATTTTAAGAGGACTGGCTAATAATGAGCTGTTAACGTCTTGTTAATATCAGTTAATCCCCTGAAGTTCTACCTTTTCCAAATCTCAGTCACCACTTCATTCAAACATATGTGACAATATACGTGAAAAGTCACAGGCCTAAAAACATTGTCATTATGATATTTAAATGCCCTCATGTTGATCTTGAGCTTCAGAAGGATTCTCCCTCCTCATCACACTGATCACTAACTCATAAACCTCTCCTCTGTTTGACTGAGCTCAGTGTTGTGATCCTGATGCAGAGTGCTGTAGTCCTACTGGAAACCATACTGGTGACACACTGACTCAAATCAAATCCTGCTGGAGGAGAATGTACTAATCTTGTTAAAGGGCAATTCTACCTATGTCTATTTCCCTCCCCCTTTCATTTTTTATCTCCAGGTTAATCTTATACTCTGTTTCACACAATGTCCTTATTTGTCTCTCTCTCTCTCTCTCGTTCAGCTGAGCCATGCTGTAAGGCCCTGTACGACTTTGAGCCGGAGAACGAGGGAGAGCTGGCCTTCCGCGAGGGCGACATCATCACCCTGACCACTCGAATCGATGAGAATTGGTTCGAGGGAACCGTTCGCGGCCAGTCGGGATACTTCCCCAACAACTACGTGGAAGTGGTGGTGCCTCTGCTGCACTGAAACCAGAAAGGCAGGAGGGGGACAGGAGGATGGAGAGGATGAAAAAGGGGGATGATAATGGATTATCAGACAGCAACTCTCAATAGTCAAAAGACGTCTCTTCTTTATCGTAATTGAAGATTAAACATCTCAAGACAGGGACCTACATTTTTGTGTCTTTGAGTAAAGATATGAAGAGGCCTCTTTATACTATTAGGATTTGTTAAGAAATGGATTAAGGGGAGAAAAAAGGCGAGTAGAGATAGAGGGATGTTAATTCAGAGAAATGATGGTACAGTGTTTGGGTGCATTTACCATACTCCGAGTCTTCACAGTCATCATTTGCGCACCTGTGCACTTTCTACACTACACCTCTCTCACCGGGACTGATGAAGAAGGGTTATGCAAGAACTACATCTGTCATCACATGTGAGCAGCAGTATCCACGAACACTACGAAGTGCAAAAACTTTATACCGATATTGTTAACCTATTTTATATTCACAACATGACATATCTTATCTTGTTCATTTGATCACTACCCGTTGTTTGTATTGGTACTACACACGCACACACACACACACACACGCTCACACACACACATACAGTGTTATGAACACACTGTTCCTACACTCCCAGTCCTCCCGTCTCTGCCTTGAGGCTCTAGTAGTGTTGTCATCATGGATACGTTGGAGCTAACATGGAGGACTGTTGTCGCTGTTTGGGACTATCCTCTGCTGCCATCTGGTGGTGCTGGAGATACAGTCTTGGCTGTTGGTTTCAGTCTCACGGTCTCTTGGCCTTTGTCATCTGTTATGTCAGATCCATTGGGTGATTTGCCTAAATTGTTAGCGCAGATACCATTCTTTTCTCATATGTATATATATTTTATTTAGCTTTGGAAATACTTGGCCGTGAATACAGAATCACTCCTGCAACCAGTCAGCAGTCAACAGTGATTGACTATACTTGTGGTTATTTGTTCTTTCTTTTTCATACAAATGCAAGTCAGGGAAACTAAAAAACTTTATTCTAGAATAAAAGGCTGTTTTCATAGGTGATTTCTAAAAGTTAGAGGGGGGGCGTCCAAAAATATGCTTATTTCATGTTTGAAAATGGCTAGTTGCTTTTTTTAATTATTGACATCACTGTTTCTGCTGTTGTTGCTAAACTGTCATCGACTGCAGCTCTTCCAATGTTTCCCACTGCCTTCCACCTTATGTGTCTTAGAGCTGATGCCAAAGAAGGGCTGCACAATTCATTCTCAAATTGCAAGAGGCTGCAGTAAACATGTTTCAGTCAGCCTGTTAAAAAAAAAAAAAAAAAGTTATTCTGGTGCTGTGCAGAATCCCTGTGATAAAAATTAAGTTGCATATTGGAGAAGATACTTCATTATATTCAAACTGGGCAAATCTTAAAAATGTATTTTTTTTTTTTCCACATGCCATTTTTTTGAAGTTCTGAAAAGGAAATTATGTAGAAATTTGCAAACTTTTTTTCCCCAATTCAAAATCAAAATATTCAGCAAAAATGACACTATATGATTTTGTCAATATTGTGCAGCATTAAGCCAAAGCCATAAGCACACAGCCTGGAGTTCCTCTTGTTTTTTCAGGCTCCACTGATACTGCTGGCAGTGTCACTGACAATGTCTTGTGGGTTTTTACTCAACTGTTTGCTAATGAATTTTCTGTCTGTGAACTTAATTTTTTCAGTGCTGTTATGGGTGGCAGTCACACCGGAAAGAACATGTTGGTTCTGATTGTCAGCTTCCTTTGGTGCTCAAACCTATAATTTAGAGCTTGAAAATTCGGCTGACAAGTATTGGGTGTCTTGTACCTGCCTGTATTTTCAGGCTGAAACTGAGCGCCGGACCTGACAGAAAATGCTATCTCCTTGCCATTGTGTACAGGCCTTAGTGGTGGCTGTCCCTGGTTTCAGTTTCAAATAAGCCTATTACAAGGAGACTCTGAACTGTGAAGGTTTTTGCTGTTCACAAAAACGCCAACTTTCTCCTCTCGTCATGATCCCCTTATTAGACCCCCCCTCCCACCCTCCCACCCAGCTCATCTCTCCCATCTCTATTTGAGCTGGAAGCGGAACAGACAGGTCTTTTCAGTAGGAAAGGGCACACAGCAGTGGATTATGCCCTGCCCCCACCAGTGTCTATTCACCACCTGCCCCTGTACCCCTGCCCCCTTTCTCACTCTCTGCCCCATCCCATGGTGCCTCTGTAGCCTAACCTCATTCCCTGGTCCATCCCAGGAATCATCTTATTATTAGCATAGTATGCGCCTCTCAATGTTATGTTTGCATGTCTCGTATCTTATTCATGTTGGATGAAGGGCTGTGGGGTTTTGTCTGTGCTGAGTAATAATCTATGTGGTTCAGGTGTGGGTTAACATGCCTCATTAGACTAAATCAAAAGCCCGGGGCCTGGGAAGGGACGGGGTGGGGGTGGGGGGGGGGCGAGTAAGGGGCTCAGGTTGGGCTATTACGCAGCTCGTATAACATTGATGATGAATGATGTCACGGAACAAAGGGCTAAAGATCAATTTTTTTGTGTGCTGCTGTCACAGCTGTAATAGTTTCCCTAATGCTGTGGCTGACATTCATGTTCGCACTACATTCTGTGATGCGTGGTATCGCATCAAAACCCAGAAGTGTCTGAACTTTGCATTATTACTGAAAGAAGTATTATCTGACGTAAAAAGCTTTATTTTAGTATGCACAATCTTAATGGAGTTTTCAGTGTAAAAATGTATTTGCTTTGCATGTGTCTTTATTATAGCCTCTGTGTCTCTGTGTCTTAAGCGATGCCTTATTTTTGTAACTGTGACACTGTGGGAAGACTAAAAGTGGGATCATCCTGGATTATCTTTAGGGTATATGGATTACCTCTGTGCTATGTATAATCTCCAGTGTATTGTATATTTTTGTTACGATGTATATGGGAATGGATGCTATTCATTCACTTCTTCAAATAAATATGAAGTAATTTGGCCCTAACTGTGTCATGCATAGGCCATTGTTACAGCCTAATTGGTTTGAGATGATTGTCTAAATTGAAATATTTTCATGTTATGGTATTAACATTGATCTTTATGCATCAGACCTTTTGCAACACATACCATATTAATTAATCAGGCCCCTGCTAAACACCCATGATTGATTCATCCCTGAATCAATCCATCTATCCATTCATTAATACTTTAATTTACACAAATGCTTTTGCTCAACAAACATCTTTACACTTTAGACCTCTATCCCTCACCAGCCACATTTTAATCTGCATAGCCTCTCTGTATGACAACCAGACACAGTCGGCTACACCAGCCAGCTGTTGGGATTATTTCCATAGCATCTCATCGGGGAAGGCGTGTCACTCCCCGAATTACTCAGCGCCCCTTTGTCCTCGGTCGGTGCCCAGCCAGCGACACTCATGGCGGCTGCACCCGTCAAGCAGCGCTCCGGGCCAGGGGGACCCCGGGCGCAGCTCCCGCCCTGCTACTATGAAGGCTACCTGGAGAAGCGGGGACCGAAAGAAAAGGTAGGTGAGCCCGATGCGGATCAAGTGCCATGTTGTTTCAGTGCATGCTGTGGTTCGTGGTGGTCAGTGTGTGTGACGCGCACCGGCTGATCTGATCCCCCCATTCCAGAGAGCTGTCAACTTCCTTATTGTGTTAGGATGGGCGAGGCGACACTGTGTTGGTGCCGGTTGGCATTTCTTCACATAGCGGATTGCAGATTTGTTTCCATGTTGTGTTTAGTTTTGGTAACATCTGAGAGGCTGAGCATGCAACAATTTATCTCTATGAATGAGTCATGCCGTGTATTCGTCAAAGCCCGATTGGTGATTGTTGACAAAACATTGCATGGCATTTAAATCCCTTCACATGAATGATTCGGAACTGCGTCCCATGTCTCATGAATACCATGGCTTACCTATAAATACCATGGTTTACCTATGTTTGCTATGCGTTTTCATCATTGTCAGAATTCAGTAATGACACACTGAAATATAGAAAACTGTTCTTCTGACATTTTTTTTTCTGACAATTGCCAGCCTAATCCCTGAATTCCAGTTTCATAATCTCAAATACACATAGTCTACTGTACACACAAAGTTATAAACAGAGAAATTGACAATATGTCCTGAGCAGCCTTGTGCATGTTAATTACTATGAGCTCTATATGGAAGGTGATTCCCAAAGAGGGGGGAAGCCCCCCTCCAGCACCCCCCTCTCTCCCTAGGCTTATTTTAATCAGACATACAGACATGTAATGAGAGAGACTGGCTCAGGTGCAGGTTATTGCAGTGATCCATGGCCACAGATTGACAACAGCTGAAGTTCAGTTGCTATCCATCTCCTGGGACAGGAAATCTGGGAGTAACAAAAAAGGAAAATGTGGAAAAACATCAATGTGTTTGCCACAATAGCTTAGGCCTTTTCTTTACTCATATGCCTATTTCTGTTTGTGTGTCTATCTATCTTATATGACAGGCATCCAGGCGACTGTGGACCTGTCTGTGTGGGAATGCACTGTTTTTCTTCAATAATGCTAAGGACACTCATGTAAGTTCTGGTTGTGAATGTTGTTCTGTTTTGGGTGCAATGTGGCATGTTAATACAGAAATATGTATAATATTGATTGTTGCCACACACCAATGTCTAAAAACTTTATTTTTCACAAGTTAATAGGAGCAAACTTTTTATCTCATGTAAAATGAATAAACTGAGACTTGGTGTGCGGCAAGGATCAGTATTTTGCAACAGTGTTTTTTCCTGCACTTGCCAGCACCCTAAAAAACATTTTTCAGTAGTGCATTGATTTATCAACTTTTCACAGAAGCATGTGTATTTGTGTGTGTATGTTAAAGTATGTGGAGAAGCTGGACCTCGGTGGGTTTGTGTCCCTGAAGGACGACTGCAGCCGAGACAGGAACCTGGAGGCAGCCAGGCTCATCCTGCGCATGAAGGATGGAGAGACCAAACTTACAGTAATGGCACTGTTAAAACACACACACACACACACACCCCCACACACACACACACACCTTTTTTTGCATGGAGTAAAAGTGCTGTCATCTTTTGTTCAGGCACCCAACTTGGAATCAAGGGAGCTGTGGAAGGGTTTCCTCTACTCCGTTATAGACGTAAGTGAACCTGTGCTTTTACCTACACACTTACACTGCAGCACACCTACCAGACCTGCATCCTTGCACCAAGATGTTACTCTCTTGTCACCAACTCTCCCCTCTCCCCAGCTGAATGTACCGGCCTGCCTCACGCTGCTGCCCGGCCAGCTGCAGATGCTGAGGGAGGTGGTGGACAAAGAAAGGTGCAGACGGAGAACACGCACCCCCACACGCGCTCCGCCCTCGCCTCTCTCTGTGCCTTTAGTAGGAGAGATCCCGCCGTGAGTTTTCCTTCGTGTTGTGTTTCCATGTATTATCGTCGGTGTGTGTGCGTGTGACTGTGTTACCACTAGTGTGTGTCCGTGTGTGTGTGTGCAGGTGTTTCCGACCGGTGTCCCGAACAGAAGCTGAAGTCCTGCTGGAGAGACATCCAGACTGTGGCAACATGCTGCTCCGTCCAGGCAGAGACGGATGCTCGCTGGCTGTCACCACTCGGCAGGACCTCAACGGGTAACGCCTGCCACATACCAGCAGACACATTTCAGAGCCAGACACTATTTCTTCACACACACACACACACAATGTTACATGCTTTCTATTCCCTTCCGTTTTTCTCTCTCGCTCTAGCTCGGTGTTCAGACACTACCGCGTGACCCAGAGGGACCAAGGAGGTTATGTTATCGATGTAGAAAATCCAGTAAGTACATAACACAGAACTTGAATTCATTCAGTTCAGTCTAATTCAAATTCTGTGGGAGATAATAATTGCAGACATTCACATCTGACAACATTTCATGAGCTTGGAATTAAAAGGTTCTATCTGACTGAAAATTGAGTTATCCACATATTCATGATCTTTGAATGTTACTTTATGCTTGTAGAAAGTACATAAGAGTTTTTTCCAACTGGTGTGTCAAATCTTTGATGCTCAGTATCTCAGAACTGTGCTCCACCCAGACAGAACCTTATAATTCCAAGCTCAGTTTTGTCTGCTGTCAGAGAAAAATCCAGTTTCCAAAGTGTCAGAGTGGCAGAAACAAAAATAGCCACATCCTCAGACATCCATGTACTTCTCAAAATACTGAGTTTCGCCCTGAGCCCTTCAGGGTTGTGGCAATAACTCTGCACACAAATGACTGTGTAAGCATTCACTTCAAGCAAAACATGAAAATGAAACAGGAGTAACGTTTTAACCTGACAACAGCAGTAACCGTTTGATGTCTTAGAGCCAACATGTTAACCAAATTAACAAACCAGCAGCTTTGAGGCATCTAATGTGTTTCTAATCTCATGGTTTCGGTTTTCCTCTCCAGATTCCCTGTGCTACACTTCACGAGGTCATCGACGCCCTGGTAGAGAAGACTGCAGGGACGCTGCAGCCTTTCCTCCTGGAGGAGCCTTATGAGGAGAATATCAGTGAGGCCACACACACATTCTCTAGACTCCATTTGGTCTTCCTACTGCATCATTTTTCTGTTACAAGTAATCTGTGTGGCTGACCGTGTTTAACTCCTCTGTTTGTGTCTCTCATCATCAGCGTACGTTTCCTCCAACGATGAGAACGGAGAGAGGATGCTCCACACCGCCCCTCTCAGCCCCCTGCCAAAAGCTCCTGCCCTGCCCCCAAAACAAGGTATCTGCCTTTTACTTGGACCACACACAAACACACAAACAGACAGACACAGCGATGCTAACCACTGTTGTCGTTCCGGTGCAGATCGTTGGCCCAGTAAACCCCTGTCCAGGTCGCCCGCCCCCGACCGCCGCATCCTGACCTCCCCGGTGCCGTCGTCGCCCACCAACCCAATGAGACGCCTCATCCTCTCCCCTTCCCCTCTAGCACAGAGTGAGTGGAAGGCGTCCTGACCTACCGCACCTCAGTCACTCCTGATTCCCATACCCACACTGTTATTACCAGCTCTGTTTACACTCAAACTGTTTGTTTTATGCCTCAACAGCGCTCAACGAGGAACTCAAATTGAAGCTGGAGAAGAGACGAGCCAGTCAGGAGTGACTCACTCAAGCAGCACAACTAATAAGGAACAACTTCCTGTCACAGCTCAGCCAATCCTCAGTGCCAAACTACCAAACCCCCTTCACGCCGCAGCTATATAATCATCCTGTGCCTTCAAGGTGGAAGACAAGTGACTACAAATTACCACCACCTTCGGTCGTGGAGCTTCAGGATGCTCTGGCTTTTGTTCTTCTGGCTCTGTTGGTGCTGGACTTGAATAAGTAACTGCGCACTGAAGAACAAGACGAACACTGGATTAGATTCATACAAAAACACAAAATCCTGCCTGCCTTGGTTGGGTGATGATCCACTTGAGCTTTGTCCAGCAGCATAAAACTGTTGCAAACTGCCTCCAAACAAAACATTGTGCCAATGAATGATCCCCCTTCTGACTACAGTCGTCAAAAACATTGATCCAATATGACGGGCAGCTGAAAGCTTATTGGAGAAGCACAGACAAATATCGGACCGAGAACTGAGCCTGTTGTTTTTCTGTCTGAGCCTGTGTGTGTGTGTGTGTGTGTGCTGATGATACTGCTGCCACACTGGAGACTTGGAGGAACCGAACCACAAATTGCAAATATCAACCCCGAAGAGACAAAATATGACTTGAGGACACTATATCTGCTCCGGGACAACAACAAGCCAGGCACACTTTAGCATCGGCCCAGTAATACTTCACCTAATTAAGTGTGACATAATTGACAAATTAGCTGAATGCAATTGAGGTGTATCTGGCCAGAAACTGAAGCCTGCACGCTCCCTGGCTCTGAAGGACCAGACTGGATTGCTGATGCAGAATGCTATTCCTGATTATTTAGCATCCATTACTGTGTTGTTCTTTCAATGATACTACTGTAACGCAGCGTAAATCTTTACTGTATTGTTGGTGCTGATTTTCAAGTGATTCCTTATTCTCTGCTACTGTGTATGTGCTACTGTATGGTGCTTTAACTCACCAGTGCTCAGACCTCAAGAGTTAACAAGTGTAATTTCAAGTCAATCTACTGTATTTATATGCAAGGGTGCCCTCTAGTGGAATGGCTGTTTGTCAGCTAAAGGGACCTTGGTCTGTCTAATGTGAAACCTTATCAGCACACTATCTAAAACATTTAACCACTTGTGGTGCAGATCTGATCTCTTTTTTATTGCAGGCCAAACAAGTACAGAATCTGATCCACATCTGGTTATAAAAATGGAAATTTACATTCCTGTGTGAATCCAGCATCTGAGAAAACTAGACTTTTGGCTTTGTACCAATTTTACACCATGCTCTACACCTACCTCTCTACCTTTCACAACAGGCGTATCGTTTAGTGCAGGTCTGAAGAGGTGAAAACAATAGAACAGATATTTCTCTGTGGAAAAACTGATTACTTCAACTTTGCCATTATTCCTGTCGCTTGGCCAGATATATATAAAGTGTGTAAGCACTAGAGGTCAGCTGAGATTAATCGGCTCATAAGTGTCTTCTTACTCTGACCAGTTTCTTGTATGTTTGTACATGTATATTATGTGTTGTGTCTATTTTGTCACTATTATCAAAGAATAGTGTTCTTTGCTAGATATTATGGGCATTAAATTGTTTTTGCATGGATGTTATTTATGCCTTTGTGAATTGATAGCCTGTGTGCGCTTTCCCAAAAGTGTAAATGTTTCTTCATAAACATTTCCTCTTGTTAGTGTGCAGTGTCTACGGCTGAGCTGCCAATGATTGATCGAAACAATGATTTTAGTTTCCTGTGGCAAAGCCGAGAAGGAGGAAATAAGATAATGTGAGAATGAATCATTACCAATCAACACAATCATTAGAGAGAATGTTACACAGCCTGCCCTGTTTAGCAGGTTTATTACGGTTAGTTTTTACCACAGAAAGCGGAGGGAAAACCTGCCAAAAAAAAGTCTGAGGAATGCTCACTATCGTCCAAGTTATTCTTTTAAGGTTTGGCATGGGTCTGCATTTTTCAACAGTCCCTTTATTATTCACTTTAGAGCATCTCACATTTCACATACTAAATTCAAAGTCTAAGCTGTATGGTGTTGAGATCCACACATTAGGCCTGTGTCAGGTGCACTTTGAGGTGACACAGATGTGTATGGTGTGGTGATCTGCTATAGCCTATTCATTATTTATTCAACTTTATTAATTGTTGAGCCTAAGCTACAGCTAGATTTTACAAGCCACTGGAGGGTAATCATACATGTTTTCTACCCATGCTGCTGTAGCTACAAGCCATCTATTATTATTGAAATCACACAAATATTCAAAAATAGTCAGAACAAGTCAAATCATTCGTTTTATAGGACCCCATGCAGGCCAGAAACCTCCCACAACACACCACTAGGCAGTCCTCCTGTCCTGTCCATACATGACGAGCCATAGAGGGACAACTTGATTCAGAATGCGTCCTGTTTGAACACGTTAGAAAAACATCTGTCAGACAGGGGGGAAAAAAAAGAAGCTCCCGCGCGCTTTACCCTCGCCCGTCTTGACTCAGCTGTCCCCCTCCACCGACAGATGACAATGCTTGTAACAATGAAAACTTAATCAGACTAGGGATCCGCGTCTTCCACCGCTCTCTCTCCCTCCCTCTCTCTCTCTCTCTGTCCCTCTCATCTGTAGCCTGGAGAAAGAAAAAAAAAAAAAACACCACGGGGCCAACCGGAGCCGTGCAAGCAGCAGCCATTCAGATCTCTTTCACCGCGGGATGTGAGCGCTTAAACTCTCCCTAACAATGCGGGCCGACAGCAGTCTCTTTCACAGGCTGACAGAGACAGAGGGGCTGCTGGGCCGCTGATTCCTCTTGGAGGGAAGCGCTTCTTTTTTGTGTGTATGTGTATTTGTGAGTGTGTGTGTGTGTGTGTGTGTGTGTGTGTGTGGCTCACTTAGGTTGAGAACTGAACCTGGGGCGTTTCTCATGCAGGCTTAAGGAAGTTGCTAGCTCGAGTCAAAAGTCTCACATTTCAAGGTAAGCATTGTGTGGGAGTTCATTACATTTCTAATGCGTTTATATTTTGAAGTAGCAAGTTAGGCTGCTGTCACATTTTTAGCTAGCAGCGCGCGCGAGGGAGTGTAGACTTTACGCTTTGCAGGTGTTTTTTGAGTTGATTTTTTTTCCTCATAAGCTGCTGCAGCCTCGGCTTGGGCGTGTCCGTACGCAGGTAAGTGAGCTGATAAGGAGTGTTTGTCCGTAGGTCAAGCTGCCTGGTTAAGCTGTACACAATTTACAGTATGATTTATCCAGGTTTTTTTTGAGAAGTTTGAACTTCAACGTGAATGAATTGCGTGGCAGTTTGCGTGCTGTAAAAACCTGCAGTCACGAGCCACACCAGTGAATTGAAAACGGATTTCAGACTAAAAAAAAAAATCTTTGACAAAATCTTCCAGGTTGAACTTCATGTCACCGGGCTGGTCCTCATTTGGAGACACATACAGTGTGTGAATGTGAAAGCCAAGGTAGAGTGTGTGCAGATGGGTGTAGACTGAAGGTGGCTTAAGGGCCCCGGGGCAAAATATGTGAAACATCTTATCAGGGCTGCATTCTCTGACATGCCACAGCTCATCAGGAAAAACACAACACACCTCTCAGGAGAGACGCACACACCCATTCTAAAACACTGGACAGTCAGAGAAAATGACAACTAACATTACTTTTACTGCAAAAGAGAGAATCAGGCCCAGGCTTTTGCTAATCTATATTTGAAGGCTTGTCTATAGGAGTTGTGCATGCGGTGAGTATGAAACATCTGCGTCAAACCAACATGTTTCCTGTCAGAGTGTGCAACAGCTCTTGCAACAGACTTTGTTTTTTCCCCCCTCCAGTCTACACCAGGAGTTGGCATTCGCTGTGAATCTCTTATTGTGTGCTTGTGTTTGGTGCTGCAGTAGAGCTGAGGTTGACATCCCTGCACCCTGCTGAATGCCTTTCATGGCCCTGCATTACCATCACTATGGCACTGACAGAATTACTGCTGCACTGACTTTAGCTCACTCTGCCCTTTCTGGCCATCCCTCCTCATCCATCGTGTTTTTTTTTTTCACTTCGTCTTTGTCTTATGCGTTAAAAGTTTCTCTACCGCATCCCGCTTCCTCCTCTCTTACGGTTTGGTGTTTCGCTGGAGGAGGTGTCACACTTCTATGTCAGATATTCTTCTGTAATTTTGTGAATCTACTCGTCATGATGTCCATACAACCTCGTCTCTTTGAGCCTCCCTCCTCTTTGTTTCTTAGGTCTGTGCCATCCATCTCACCATGGACAGCCTGCTGAGCGGGGCCAGTAAAGGGGCCAGTGCCTTCCAGTCAACACGGACTTCCTCACCCCGTCGTTACCACTCATCGCCTTTACCTCAGCATGATTGAATTTTAAGAAAACGATATTGGTTAAAGTCCACATAGTTGAAAGAAAGGAGCCATGCATCCTCTGCTGTCCCTGAGTCTCTGTTGGCTGCTCCCCCTGGCTCTGATGGCGGAGGAAGATTTACAGCTGGACTGCGTCCCTCGTAGGACCGTGCCCTATCACAGTGAGTGTTGCCATCCCACCTGGGTTTGTCTGTCTTGTGCAACTTTGGTTTATAATGTGACAAGTCCATGTTGGTCCAGTTGTTTAGGTTTGTATTGACACAGGGGAACAGAGCTTAATCCCTGGTAGTTGCTTAATTGTAGCTAAGGTAACCAGTCAAGTCCTCTCTCCAGGGGATAACGGTTACCTGTTTCGTGAGGAAGGAGTGTCAAACTATTCCATCATGCTGCTGAGAGAAGACTTGGGCCTGCTGGTGCTGGGCGCCAGGGAGGCCATCTACGCTCTGGACCTCCACAACATCTCCAACAAGAACGCTTCAGTAAGAACACCTTTGTTAACGGTGCAAAGATGAGGCTAACTGCCTTGGAGCAGTGCCAGCTAATTGTTAGCATTAGCTCACTATGGAATGTGCCATATGAAAGCTTTCTTGGCCCAGGGCAAAGAGGGTTTTAAGAACAAACTGTGCCCTTGGCTAAGTGTTTCAAGATTCATATTGCAATTGCCTTATTCAGCAAAAGCAAATATGCAATATCAAAATCATGCAGCCACATTTTCCTTTTCACGCTTGCCGGCATCTACGTCTAGATCCTTCTGCTGAATTAGCAAAATGACTGTAGGATTTTGATTAGGTCCTTGTTGCCTGTGGTAGTAACCCTTTTGTAGCTGATGGCCCTCATGTAAGATCACGCTCAAGACACAACAGTGACAAATAGTGCTGTAAAAAGACATAACATAGCTATGGATGCAGTCATTAATAATCATTCAGAACTATCATTCAAGTAACACATAAAACTAACCAGCTTTATTGAAAATTACTTTGCTTATTTACTTAAAACTACATTGTAACCTGCTACCCTACACTCATCTCCCTACTCCAAACCTTTCCTTGGCTCAATAAGTGGTTTCTATTCATCACTATAATAGAAAACATGTTACAGGCTTGTAACTTGTTTTCATTTATTCAGGTGAAATGGGAAGCGACGGATACGAAAAAAGAGCAGTGTGAAAACAAAGGGAAAAATGCTGAGGTGGGTCAGTTCAATTATTTCTTGCACCTTTTGCCATTTATGATCTATATCGAGTAGATTGTATTAGTCATAACTTTAAAATGCATTTACAGACAGAGTGCAAGAACTATATAAGGATCCTGCATACGATGGAGGATGGCAGGATGTACGTGTGTGGAACCTATGCCTTTGATCCAGAGTGTGATTATATGGTGAGACAAATTGGGAGCAGTGCTTACTAATCTTTATCCATATTCATACAGTTCAACAGTTCATTCCATCATAATCATAATATTTCAAATAACTTGTTGATTGAAAGGTAAGAACTTTCTGAGCCTGTGTATTTGTCTGTGCAGTCGTATGCAAATGGAAAGCTGACTCTTGAGAAGACAGGAGAGGATGGGAAAGGGAAGTGTCCATTTGATCCCTTCCAGAGATATTCCTTCATCATGGTTGGTGAGTAGCAATTGCAGAAAGTGATAAGGAATCGGGGAAAGAAGTAGTTGCCTAAAACAAAGGGTTTTCTTTCGCCCCTCTGTGCTCACCATCCTTCCAGGTAATGACCTGTACTCGGCCACTTCAATGAACTTCCTGGGCTCCGAGCCTGTCATGATGCGCTCTCTCTCAGGAGACAGCTCTGTCTCCGTCCGCACCGAGTTCAAGAGCTCCTGGCTGCACGGTAAGACGTGTGACAGTATGTAATGTTCTGCGATGGATAACTGACCTGTGATGTGTGGATGTCTTTTGTAATGGAAAAGCACGGTGTCTGTGTCTCTGAATGAACTTAGGAATGTTTGTATGGGCCTTAGCCGTTAAGTGACAGTTTTGTTTTTGTTTTTCCGCCAGAGCCCACCTTCGTCTCCATGGCCCAGATGCCAGAGAGCGAGAACAGCGGTGAGGGAGACGATGACAAAGTTTACCTGTTCTTCAGTGAGAACGCCGTGGAGTGCGACTGCAACAAACTGGTGGTCTCACGTGTGGCCCGCGTCTGCAAGGTGAGGGAGTGCAGAGTCTACTGTGCATGTACTTACTTGTTGGGGGGCCCCCCGTTTCCCGAAATGACAATAGCATATTAACAGCGCTTCCTCTGCTGCGCTCGACCGGTCCTTTCCGCTGCTTGACCTTGCATCCCTCGCCCGGCGCTTGTTTACGGTCCTATTTTTCCATTTGTCTGCGTGGCGTTATTGTCCGCTCATGTCTGTCTGCTCTCTCAGGGGGACATGGGAGGTCAGAGGACCTTGCAGAAGAAGTGGACATCCTTCCTGAAGGCCAGGGTGGACTGTCCAGTGCTGGAGTCCCAGATGCCATACATCATCCAGGACACTTTCCGCTGGTGCGAGCCGCAGCAACACTGGAAGAGCTGCGTGTTCTACGCCGTCTTCACACCGCAGTCGTAAGTTTGATTTGAAGGAATGTGTGTGTGTGTCTTGGGGTGTCAAAGTTCTTACACACACTTGACTAACATTTTCTTTGTGTGTGTGTTTCAGGGACACATCAGACCTGTCTGCAGTGTGTGCGTACCGTGTGTCCGACATCAGCAGGGTGTTTTCAGAGGGGAAGTACAAGAACCCAGTAACCGTGGAAACCTCTTTTGTCAAGTGGGTGATGTACACCGGAGATGTCCCCTCCCCTCGGCCCGGAGCTGTGAGTCTGCCCGCTACTCAGCAGGCGTGTGTGTGTGTGTGTGTGTGTGTATGAGAGAGAGAGAGAGAGAGAGAGAGAGAGATCTCAAAGGGCTACTTTTTTACAAGTGGCACGGCAGGAAGCTAACTCCCCTTCTCCCAATCTGTTGTTTTCTCTTTTCTCTCTTTCCTTCCCCTCTTCCTTCTCCAGTGTATAGACAATGAGGCTCGTAAACAGGGCATCACTCAGACCCTGGACCTCCCAGACCGGACCCTTCAGTTTATTAGAGATCGGCCGCTCATGGACCAGACTATCCTGCCAATAAACGGGAGACCCCTACTGGTGCGGAGGGGAGCTGCATTCACACGCATCATCGTAAACCAAGTGCAGGCCGCGGATGGCAAGAAGTACCACGTGATGTTCATAGGCACAGGTGTGTGTGCGCTTGTATCACAACTGTACAGTTACATTGTACTTATATATTGTACTGTAATGTATGTGTACTGTTCTTATACATTTCACTCTGCTATGGAAAACTGCCACTGCTGCTTTTGAGACCTTTGCAACATCAGTGTAGTCAAGCACAAGCCAATATGTGCAACAGCGTGTAAATATAGCATCATTTTGTGTTCTTGCACAAACAGAGGAAGGCACCGTGCTGAAAGCTGTGAACTACGATAGAGAGATGTTCATCATCGAGGAAGTGGAGCTCTTCCAGCCCCCAGAGCCAATCAAGGTCCTCCGATTCTCCAACGTCACGGTAACGCAAAGCTCTAGCCTAACTAAATTATTTGACTTATTACTTCACTTAAATTACTATTCTTCTTTACCCTTTTACAGTGTTTTTTATTCTTCTGTTTTATTGTTTGTCATTTTATGAGTTCATCATTTTCGAAATACTGTTGTCATTGGCATAGAGGGTCATTCCTGGACCATTGCTGGACTATTTTTGATTTTGAAATTTTAATGTAATGTAATGGTTTTAATCACAATTCACTGTTTTTAATCTATTTTGTGTAAAGCACTTTGAGTTACATTCTATGTATGAATGGTGCTATATGAATAAACGTATTACATTTACAGTGTATTACAGTATAGTATATCCCTAATCATTAGTCTGTGTGTGTGTGTGTGTGTGTGTGTGTGTGTGTGTGATGGATCTGATGTGTACAGGGCCAGCTGTACGCAGGTTCAGAGAATGGAGCAGTGCAGATGCCGCTGGCCAACTGTGGAAGGTCTTTATCCTGTATGGACTGTGTTCTTGCCAGAGACCCGTACTGTGGCTGGGACAACACTATCGCTAAATGCATTGCCCTTTCTGATGCACAGAGGTACAGTAGGCAGCTATCTACATGTGTAGAGCGAGTAGTCTTGATTGTCTGCCATATCCAAACCCAGGTTTAATTGTTGTATCTTCTACCCCAGAGACCTAATCCAGAGTGTGAAACAAGGACTTGCCTCTCGCTGCCCAGATTCTGGTGAGTTTAACATATCTTATGCCAGTTAGAGCACACTTTTACCCAAAGCATCAGTGCATACATTTTTTAGCATGGGTGGTTCCCGGTGGAAAGTGAACCCCTAACTCTGGCAGTGTTTGCACCATTCTCTACCCATTGAGCTATACAGAACCACAGCTGTATAAGGTCGAACAATAGGGTGTTGCAAAGATTATTACACATATGTCAACAAATCTTGGATCTCTGTTTGGTTTCAGAGCCTGTGAAGCCTGTGAATATGTCCATCGGGCTGGGTTGCAACCTGAAGCTTGATTGCCCCCCACCGTCCAACCTGGCAAAGACGAGCTGGCAGCAGGACGCTGCCCCACTGCTCCCCTCCACTCGCCTTCAGCTCCTAAAAGACGGACTGCTCATCTTCAATGCCTTGGCCTCTGATGCCGGTCGCTACCGCTGCCTGTCTGTGGAGCACTCCAACAGCGGCAAGTACACCACCACTGTGGCGGAGTACCAGGTCAGCTTAGCCTCAGGCTCCGGCAGGGGGGTGGGGCAAACATCTCTACCTGAGGCCCAGAGAGATGGCCCGTCTGTGGCTGGACTGCAGGCTGCAGTGGGGCTCCTGGTGGTTCTTCTTGCTGCCCTTCTGGCCTGGAACTTGTACAAAGGCCACCTGCCTCTGCCCTGGAGGTGCGGGGACAAGAGCGGAGCAAGACGAGGGGAGACCCAGGAGCCATCGGAGCAGAGGGGTCACGGCTCCGGTGTGACCCACCAAGATGCACTGAGGCCTGCGTCGGCAGAGGCTAAGTCCCTGGTGTCTGGAGCAGACAGCGGCAGTAGTAACAACAACCACACTGGTGGGCCGGTAGCGTTCAACGTTGCAGAGGAGACTGTTGCCCCAGTATCCCTGCAGTATATTGATGATGAGTCAGAAATTTGAAAATCTGGAATATATTGTCATATTTACAGTTTGCTGTTTAAGTCTGACGTATGAATGGGAATGTGCC